>NW_028327326.1:0-38870 GCF_031878675.1 Megascapheus bottae
TCCCTACCCCTAAAGCTAACCCTAACCCCAACCCTACCCCTAACCCTAACCATAATCCTACCCCTAACCGTAACCCTAACAATAACCCTCACCCTAACCCTACCCCTACACCTGCCGATAACCCTAACCCTAACCCTAACCCTAACTCTACCTCTAACCCTAACCCAACCCTACCCCTAACCCTAACCCTAACCATAACTGTCACCCTAACCCTAAAACCCTAACGCTCATCCTAACCCTAACCCGAACCCTAGCTCTAGCCCTATCTAATCCTAAACCTAACCCTAGCCGTAGCCCTAACCCTAAACCTAACCCTAACCCTAGCCCTAGACCTAAACCTAACCCTAACCCTAACCCTAACACTAACCCTAACCCTAACCTAACCCTAACCCTAACCGTAACCTTAAAGTAACACTAACCCTAAACCTAACCCTAACCGGAAAGCTAACCCTAACCCTACCCCTAACGCTAACCCTAATACTAACCCTAACCCTAAACCTAACCTTACCCCTAACCATAAACCTTACCCTAACCCTAACCATATCCCTACCCCTACCCCTAACCGTAACCCAAAACATAACCCTCACCCTAACCCTACCCCTACACCTAACGCTAACCCTAACCCTAACCCTAACTCTACCCCTAACCCTAACCCTAACCGTACCCCGAACCCTAACCATAACCCTCACCCTAACCCTAAAACCCTAAACCTAATCCTTACCCTAACACTAACCCTAAACCTAGCCCTAGCCCTAACCCTAACAATAAACCTAACCCTAGCCGTAGCCCTAACCCTAACCCTAACCCTAACCCTCGACCTACCCCTAACCCTAACCCTAACACTAACCATTCTCCTAAAACTAACCTAACCGTAATCCTAACCCTAACCCTAACCCTATCCCTAAGGCTAACCCAATCCCAACCCTAACCCTAACCTAACCCTAACACCTAACCATACCCTAACCCTAAACCTTAACCTAACCTTAACCCTACCCATAAACCTACCCCTAACCGTACCCTAACCCTAACCCTACCCTACCCCTACAGGTTAACCCTAACCCTAACCTTAGCCCTAACTCCAACCCTAACCCTAACCATAACGCTAACCACACCCTAACCCTAACCCTAACACTAACACTAACCCAACCACTAAATCTAAACCTAACCCTAACCCTACACCTAACCGTAACCCTAACCATAACCCTCACCCTAACCCTACCCCTACCCCTAACTCTAACCCTAACCCTAACACTAAACCTAACCCTAACACTATCCATAACCCTAACCCTAACCCTACCCCTAACCCTAACGCTAACCATAATCCTCACACTAACTATAAAACCCTAAACCTAATCCTATCCCTTAACCAAACCCTAAATCTAGCCATATGCCTAACCCTAACCTTAACCCTACCGCTAACCCTGACCTAACCCTAAACCTGAACCCTAGCCTACCTAGCCCTAACCCTAACCCTAATCCTAATCCTAACCCTAATCGTAACCTAAACCTAAACTTACCTACCCTACCCCTACCCCAACACTACACTAACCCTATGCTAACCCTAACGCTACCCTAACCGTAACCCTAACCTAACCCTAACCCTAACCCTAACCCTAACCCTAACCATAACCCTAATCCTACCCTACCCCTACACCTAACCCTAACCCTACCCTACCCCTACCCCTAACCCTAACCCTAACCCTACCCTACCACCCTACCTCCCTAACCTAACCCTAACCCTACCCCTAACCCTACCCCTACCCTACCCTACCCTAACCCTAACCCTAACCCTAACCCTACCACTAACCTAACCCTACCCCTAACCCTACCCTACCCCTAACCCTACACCTAACACTAACCCTAACCCTACCCTACCCCTACCCTAACCCTACCCCTACCCTAACCCTAACCCTAACCCTACCCTAACCCTAACCCTACCCTACCCTAACCCTAACCCTACCCCTAACCCTAACCCTAACCCTAACCCTACCCTAACCCTACCCCTACCCTACCCTAACCCTAACCCTACCCTAACCCTACCCTACCCCTAACCCTAACCCTAACCCTACCCTCTAACCCTAACCCTAACCCTAACCCTACCCTAACCCTACCCCTAACCCTAACCCTAACCCTACCCTAACCCTACACCTAACCCTAACCTACCTAACCCTAACCCTAACTTAACCCTACCCCTAACCGTAGCCCTAACCCTAACACTAACACTACCCTACCCTAACCCTAACCGTAATCCTAACCCTAACCATACCCTACCCCTAACGCTACCCTAACCGTAACTCCCTAACCTAACCAAGCCCTAACCTAACCCTAACCCTATCCCTACCTCTAACCCTACCCCTAACTCTATCCCTAACCAAACCTAACCTAACCCTAACCCTAACCCTAACCCTACCCCTACCTCTACCCTAACCCTACCCATCTAACCGTAACCCTAACCTAACCTAACCCTAACCCTAACCCTAACCTACCCTAGCCTACCCTAACCCTACCCTAACCTCTACAAAACCTAATACCGAACCCAACCCTAAACGTAACCCTAACCCTAACCCTAACCTAACCTAAAACCCTAACCCTAACCCTAACCCTACCCTACTCTAACCAGAACCCTAAACCTAATTCCCTAGCCCTAACCCTAACCTAATCCTACCAAACCCTAGCCTAGCCCTAACCTAACCTAACCTACCCTAACCCTAACCTAACCCTACCTCCTAACCAAACCCTAAACCTAATCATACCCTAACCCTAACCCTAACCCTAACCCTAACCCTAACCTTATCCCTAACCTAACCTACGTCCTACCCTACCTAGCCCTAACCCTAACCCTAACCTACCCTAACCCTAATCCTAACCCTAACCATAACCCTAACCCTAACCCTAACCCTAAACTATCCCTAATCCTTACCCTAACCAGCTACCCTACCCTAACCCTAACCTACCCTACTACCTAACCTAACCTAACCTAACCTCTAACCCTAACCCTACCTACCCTAAACCTAACCCTAACCCTACCTAACAGTAACCCTAACCCTAACCCTAACCCTAACCCTATCCTAACCCTAACCTACCGTAACCTAACCTAACCCTACCTACCTACCCTAAACCTTACCCTAACCCTAACCCTACCCTACCCTAACCCTAACCCTAACCCTAACCCTAACCTAACCCTAACCCTAACACTAACCCTAGTCCTACCCTAACTCTAACCCTATCCTAACCTAACCATACCCTAACGCTAACCCTAACTCTAAACCTAACCCTAACCCTACCCTAACCGTAACCCTTACCCTAACTCTACCCTACCCCTAACCTAACCTTACCCTAACCTATCCTAACCTACCCTAACCCTAACCCTAACCCTAACCTAACCCTACCCTACCCCTACCCTACCCCTACCTATCCCTAACCCTAACCCTAACCCTAACCCTACCCTTAACCTAACCCTACCCTAACCCTAACCCTACCCTAACCGTAAACCTACCCTAACCTTAACCCTACCCTAACCTAACTCTAACCCTAACCCTAACCCTACCCTAACCCTAACCCTAACCCTAACCGTTACCCTAACGTACCCTAACCCTAACCCTAACCCTACCCTACCCTAACCCTAACCTAACCTACCCTAACCTACCCTAACCCTAACCTCTGACCCTAAAACCCTAACACTAATCCTAACCCTACCCTAACCCTAAACCTAACCCTAGCCCTACCCTAAACCTAACCCTAACCTAACCTACCCTAGCCCTAACCCTAACCCTAAACCTAGCCCTAGCCCTAACCCTAAACCTAACCCTAATCATAACGTAATCCTAACCCTAACCCTAACCTACCCTAACGCTTACCCTAAACCTAACCCTAACCCTAAACCTAACCCTACCCCTAACCATAACCCTACCAGTAACCGTAATCCTAACCATAACCCTCACCTAACCCTAACCCTACCCCTAACGATAACCCTAACCCTAACCCTAACCCTAACTCTCTAACCCTAACCCAACCCTACCCTAACCCTACCCGTAACCATAAATCTCACCCTAACCCTACCCAACCCTAACCCTAACCCGAACCCTAGCCCTAACCCTAACCCTAACCCTAACCCTAGCCTAGCCTAACCCTAACCCTAACCCTACCCTAACCCTAACCCTAACCCTAACCTAACCTAACCCTAACCTAAAGCTAACCCTACCCTAACTACCCTAACCCTACCTAACCTAACCCTAACCCTAACCCTAAACCTAACCCTACCATACCTTACCTAACCCTAACCCTAAACCTACCTACCCTAACCCTAATCCTAACTCTACCCTAATCTACCCCTAACCTAACCTAACCTACCCTAACCCTAACCTAACCCTAACCCTAACCTATACTCCTAACCCTACCATAACCCTAACCCTAACACTAACCCTAGCCCTAGCCCTAACCTACAATACCTAAGCCTAGACCTACACCTACCCCTAACCCTAACCCTTATCCTAAATCAAACTAACCTGAACGTAACCCTAACCCTAACCCTAACCCTACCCCTAACTCTAATCCTAATCCTAACCCTAATCCTAACCCTAAACCTAACCCTAACCCTAACCCTAAACCTAACCTTATCCCTAACCCTAAACCTTAACCTAACCTTAACCCTACCCCTAACCCTACGCCTAACCGTAACCCTACCACTAACCCTAACCATACCCCTACCCCTAACGCTAACTGTAACCCTAACCCTAGCCCTAACCCTAACCCTAACCCTAACCATAACCCTAACCATACCCCTAACCCTAACACTAACACTAAACCTAACCCTACAGATAACCCTAAACCTAACCCTACCCCTAACCGTAACCCTAACCATAACCCTCACCCTAACATTACCCAAACCCCTAAGGCTAACCTTAACCCTAACACTAACCCTAACCCTAACTGTATACATAACCCTAACCCTAACCCTACCCCTAACTCTAATGCTAACCATAAAGCTCACACTAACTCTAAAACCCTAACCCTAACCCTAATCCTAACCCTAACCCAAACCCTAACCCTAGTCCTATCCCTAACCCTAACCCTAAACCTAACCCTAGCCATAGCCCTAACCCCAACCCTAACCCTAACCCTACCCTAGCCCTAACAATAACCAAAACCCTAACCATAACCCTAATCCTAACCCTAACCTAACCGTAAACCTAACCCTAACCCTAAACTGAACACTACCTACCCCTAACCCTAACCCTAAACCTACCCCTAGCCCTAATCCTAACCCTAAACCTAACCCTAGCCGTAGCCATAACCCTAACCCAAAACCCAACCCTAGCGCTAGTCCTAACCCTAACCCAAACCCTAACCCTAACCCAAACCCTAACCCTAACCCTAACCCTAACCCTAGCCCTAACACTAAACCTAACACTAGCCCTAGCCCTAACCCTAAACCTAACCCTATCCCAAACCCTAGCCCTAACCCTCACCCTAACCCTAACCCTAAATCTAAACCTAGCCCTAGCCCTAACCCTAAAACAAACCCTAAACCTAATCCTAAGCCTAACCTTAACCGTAACCCTAACCCTAACCCTAAACCTACCATTAACCCTAACCCTAATGCTAAATCAAACCCTACCCCTAACGCTACCCCTAACCCTAGCCCGAACCATAATCCTAAACATAACCCTCACCCTAACTCTACCCCTACCCCTAAAGCTAACCCTAACCCTAACCCTAACCCTAACTCTACCCCTACCCCTAACCCTAACCCTAACGCTAACAATAACCCTCACCCTAACCATAAAACCTAACCCTAACCCTAACCCTAACCCTAACCCTAACACTAGCCCTATCTCTAAACCTTACCCTATCCCTAAACCGAACCCTAATCCTAACTCTAACGCTAATCGTAACCCTAACACTAACCCTAACCCTACCCCTAACTCTAACCCTAACAATACCCCTAAGCTAACCCTAACCCTAACCCTAAACCTAAACCTAACCCTACCCCTAACCCTAAACCATACCATACCCCTAACCCTACCCATAACCCTAACCCTAACCATAACCGTAACCGTAACCGTAACCCTAACCCTACCCCTAACCCTAACCCTAACCCTACCACTAACCCTAACCCCAACCCCAACCCTAACCCTAACCCTAACCCCAACCACAACCCTAACCATAACCCTAACCCTAACCCTGACCCTAACCCGAACCCTACTCCTAACCCTAACCCTAATCGTAACCTTAATCCTAACCCTAACCCTACCCATAACACTAAACCTAAGCCTAACCCTAACCCTAACCGTAAACCTAACCCTACCCCTACCCCTAAACCTTACCCTAACCCTAACCCTACCCTTAACCCTAACCCTAACCCCAACCATAACCCTAACTCTACACCTAAAACTAACCCTAACGCTAACCCAACCTCTAACCATAACCATAACCCTACCCCTAACCGTAACCCTAAGCATAACCCTCACCCTAACCCTACCCCTACCCCTAACGCTAACCCTAAACATAACCCTAAACCTAACTCTATCTCTAACCGTAACCCATCCCTACACCTAACCCTAACCCTAACTATAACCGTCACCCTAACCCTAAAACCCTAACCCTAATCCTAACCCTAACCCTAACCCTAGCCCTAGCCCTAACTAACCCTAAACCTAACCCTAGCTGTAGCCCTAACCCTAACCCTTATCGTAACCCTAACCGTAAACCTAACCCTAACCCTAACCCTAACGCTAACCCTAACCCTACCCCTAACGCTAACCCTAACCCTAACCCTAACCCTAAACCTAACCCTACCCCTAACCATAAACCTTACCCTAACCCTAACCCTACCCCTTCCTGTAACCCTAACCCTAACCATAACCCTAACCCTACCCCTAACCCTAACCCTAACTCTAACCCTTCCCCTACCCCTACACCTAACCCTACCCCTAACTGTAACCCTAACCATAACCCTCATCCTAACCCTACCCCTACCCTAACGCTAACCCTAACCCTAACCCTCACCCTAACTCTACCCCTAACTCTAAAACTAACCCTAACATTAACCCTAACCCTAACTATAACACTCACCCTAACCGTAAAAAACAAACCCTAATCCTAACCCTAACACTAACCCTAACTATAACCCTAACCTTAACCCTAACCCTAACCCTACGCCTAGCGCTAACCGTAACCCTAAACCTAACCCTAGCCATAACTCAAACCCCAACCCTAAAACCCTAACACTAATCCTAAACCTAACCCTAACCCTAGATCTAGCCCTTACCCTAACCCTAAACATAAACCTAAACCTAGCCCTAACCCTAACCCTAACCCTAACCCTAACCCTAATCCTAACCCTAACCCTAATCGTAACCCTAAGCCTAACCCTAACCCTAACCCTAAACCTAACCCTACCCCTAACCCTAAACCTTACCCTAACCCTAACCCCACCCCTACCCATAACCCTAACCCTAACCCTACCCTAACCCTAACCCCAACCCTAACCCTAACCCTAACCCTACCCCTACCCCTAACCCTAACCCTACCCCTAAACCTAACCCTAAACCTAAGCATAACCCTACCCCTAACCCTACCCCTAACCCTAACACTAACCCTAATCTTACCCCTAACAGTAACCTTAACCCTAACCCTAACCCTAACACTATCCCTAACGCTAAGCCTAACACTAACCCTAACCCTACCCCTAAGGCTAACCCTAACTCTAACTCTAAGCCTAACCCTAAACCTAATCCTACCCCTAACCCTAAACCTTACATTAAACCTAACCCTACCCCTACCCTTAACCCTAACCCTAACCATAAACCTAACAATACCCCTAAACCTACCCCTAACCCTAACCCTACCCCTAACCCTAACCCTAACCCTAACCCTACCCCTAACCGTAACTCTAACCATAACCCTCACCCTAACCCTACCTCTACCCCTATCGCTAACCCTAACCCTAACCATAACCCTAACTTTACCTCTAACACAAACCCTAGCCCTAGCCCTATCTAACCCTAAACCGAATCCTAGGCGTAGCCCTAACCCTAACCCTAAACCTAACCCTAGTCCCAGCCCTAACCCTAACCCTAATCCTACCCCTAATACTAAACCTAACCCTACCCCTAACGCTAACCCTAACCCTAAACCTAACCCTAAACCTAACCCTACCCCCAACCATAAACCTTACCCTAAACCTAACCCTACCCCTACCCCTTACCCTAACCCTAAACATAATCCCAAACCTACCCTAACCCTAACCCAAACCCTAAACCTAACCCTACACCTAACCCTAACCCTAACCCTACCCCTAACCGTAACCCTAACCATAACCATCACCCTAACCCTACCCCTACCCTAACGCTAACCCTAACCCTAACCCTAACCCTAACTCAACCCCTAACCCTAACCCTAACTCTACCCCTAACCCTAACTCTAACCATAACCCTCACCCTAACCCTAAAACCCTAACCCAAATCCTAACACTAACCCTAACCCTAAACCGAACCCTCGCTGTAGCCCTAACCCTAACCCTAACCCTAACCCTAGCCCTAGCCCTAACCCTAACCCTAACCCTAACCCTTATCCTAACCCTAACCTAACCGTAACCCTAACCCTAACCCTAACCCTACAGCTAACGCTAACCCTAATCCTAACTCTGACCCTAACCCTTAACCTAAACCTAACCCTAACCCTAATCCTAACCTTAACAGTAAACCAAATGCTGCCCCTATCCCTAAACCTTAACCTAACCTTAACCCTACCCCTAACCCTACCCCTAAACCTAACGCTAACCCAGACCCTAACCCTAACCCTAACCCTAACCATAACATTAACACTAACTATAACTCTACCCCTAACCCTAAACCTAACCCTAACACTAACCCTACCCTAAACCTAACCCTAAACCTAACTATAAACCTAACCTTAACCCTACGCCTAACCCTAACACTAACCCTAATCCTACCCCTAACAGTAACCCTAACCCTAAACCTACCCCTAACGGTAACAATAACATTAACCCTAACCCTAACCCTAAACCTAACCAAACCCCTAACCCTAAACCTTACCCTAAGCCTAACCCTACCCCTACCCCTAACCCTAACCCTAACCATAATCCTAAACATAACCCTAAACCTACCCCTACCGCTAACCCTAACCCTAACCCTTATCCTAAACCTAAACCTAACCACTAACCTAACCCTAACAATAACCCTATCCCTACCCCGACCCCTACCCCTAGATCTATCCCAACCTCTACCCCTAACCCTAACACTAACCCCAATCCTAACCCTACCCTACCCCTACCACTAACCCTAACCCTAACCCTAAACCTACCCCTAACCGTAAACCCAACCGTAACCCTAACTCTACCCCTAACGCTAAACCTAACCCTAACCCTAACCCTACCCCTAATCATAATCCTAACCATGACCCTCACCCTAACCCTACCCCTACCCCTAAGGCTAACCCTAACCCTAACCCTAACCATAACCATAACTCTACACCTAACCCTAACCCTAACCCTAACCCTAACCGTAACCATAACCCTCACGCTAACCCTAAAACCCTAACCCTAATCCTAACTGTAACCCTAACCCTAACACTAGCCCTAGCTCTAAACCTTACCCTAACCCTAAACCTAAACCTAATCCTAACCCTAACCCTAATCTTAACCCTAAAACTACCCTAACCTTACCCCTAACTCTAACCCTGACAATACCCCTAATGCTAACCCTAACCCTAAACCTAACCCTAAACCTAACCCTACCCCTAACCCTAAACCTTACCCTAACCCTACCCCTAACTCTACCCCTAACCCTAACCCTACTCATACCCCTGTACCTACCCTTAACTCTAACCCTAAACCTACCCCTAAACCTACCCCTAACCCTACCCCTAAACCTAACCCTAACCCTAACCCTAAACTTAACCCTAACCTTATCCCTAGCCCTAGCCCTAACCCTAACCCTAACCCTAACCCTAAACCTAGCTCTAGCCGTAACCCTAACCATAACCCTAAACCTAACCCTAACCCTAACCCTAACCCTAACCCTGAACCTAACCCTTAACCTAAACCTAACCCTAACCCTAATCCTAACCCTAACAGTAAACCAAATGCTACCCCTATCCCTAAACCTTAACCTAACCTTAACCTTACCCCTAACCCTACCACTCACCATAACACTAACCCTAACCCTACCCCTAAACCTAACGCTAACCCAGACCCTAACCCTAACCCTAACCCTAACCATAACATTAACACTAACTATAACTCTACCCCTAACCCTAAACCTAACCCTAACACTAACCCTACCCTAAACCTAACCCTAAACCTAACTATAAACCTAACCTTAACCCTACGCCTAACCCTAACACTAACCCTAATCCTACCCCTAACAGTAACCCTAACCCTAAACCTACCCCTAACGGTAACAATAACATTAACCCTAACCCTAACCCTAAACCTAACCAAACCCCTAACCCTAAACCTTACCCTAAGCCTAACCCTACCCCTACCCCTAACCCTAACCCTAACCATAATCCTAAACATAACCCTAAACCTATCCCTACCGCTAACCCTAACCCTAACCCTTATCCTAAACCTAAACCTAACCACTAACCTAACCCTAACAATAACCCTATCCCTACCCCGACCCCTACCCCTAGATCTATCCCAACCTCTACCCCTAACCCTAACACTAACCCCAATCCTAACCCTACCCTACCCCTACCACTAACCCTAACCCTAACCCTAAACCTACCCCTAACCGTAAACCCAACCGTAACCCTAACTCTACCCCTAACGCTAAACCTAACCCTAACCCTAACCCTACCCCTAATCATAATCCTAACCATGACCCTCACCCTAACCCTACCCTACCCCTAAGGCTAACCCTAACCCTAACCCTAACCATAACCATAACTCTACACCTAACCCTAACCCTAACCCTAACCCTAACCGTAACCATAACCCTCACGCTAACCCTAAAACCCTAACCCTAATCCTAACTGTAACCCTAACCCTAACCCTAAACCTAATCCTAACCCTAACCCTAATCTTAACCCTAAAACTACCCCTAACCTTACCCCTAACTCTAACCCTGACAATACCCCTAATGCTAACCCTAACCCTAAACCTAACCCTAAACCTAACCCTACCCCTAACCCTAAACCTTACCCTAACCCTACCCCTAACTCTACCCCTAACCCTAACCCTACTCATACCCCTGTACCTACCCTTAACTCTAACCCTAAACCTACCCCTAAACCTACCCCTAACCCTACCCCTAAACCTAACCCTAACCCTAACCCTAAACTTAACCCTAACCTTATCCCTAGCCCTAGCCCTAACCCTAACCCTAACCCTAACCCTAAACCTAGCTCTAGCCCTAACCCTAACCATAACCCTAAACCTAACCCTAACCCTAACCCTAACCCTAACCCTGAACCTAACCCTTAACCTAAACCTAACCCTAACCCTAATCCTAACCCTAACAGTAAACCAAATGCTACCCCTATCCCTAAACCTTAACCTAACCTTAACCTTACCCCTAACCCTACCACTCACCATAACACTAACCCTAACCCTATCCCTAAACCTAACGCTAACCCAGACCCTAACCCTAACCCTAACCCTAACCATAACATTAACACTAACTATAACTCTACCCCTAACCCTAAACCTAACCCTAACACTAACCCTACCCTAAACCTAACCCTAAACCTAACGATAACCCTAACCTTAACCCTACGCCTAACCCTAACACTAACCCTAATCCTACCCCTAACAGTAACCCTAACCCTAAACCTACCCCTAAAGCTAACCCTAACACTAACCCTAACCCTAACCCTAAACCTAACCAAACCCCTAACCCTAAACCTTACCCTAAGCCTAACCCTACCCCTACCCCTAACCCTAATCCTAACCATAATCCTAAACCTAACCCTAAACCTACCTCTACCGCTAACCCTAACCCTAACCCTTATCCTAAACCTTAACCTAACCACTAACCTAACCCTAACAATAACCCTATCCCTACCCTACCCCTACCCCTAGATCTATCCCAACCTCTACCCCTAACCCTAACACTAACTAATCCTAACCCTACCCTACCCCTAAAACTAACCCTAACCCTAACCCTAACCCTAACCGTAACCCCAACCGTAACCCTAACTCTACCCCTAACGCTAAACCTAACCCTAAACCTAACCCTACCCCTAACCATAATCCTAACTATGACCCTCACCCTAACCCTACCCCTACCCCTAAGGCTAACCCTAACACTAACCCTAACCATAACCATAACTCTACACCTAACCCTAACCCTAACCCTAACCGTAACCATAACCCTCACCCTAACCCTAAAACCCTAACCCTAATCCTAACCGTAACCCTAACCCTAACACTAGCCCTAGCTCTAAACCTTACCCTAACCCTAACCCTAAAACTACCCTAACCTTAACCCTAATCTTAACCCTAAAACTACCCCTAACACTACCCTAACTCTAACCCTGACAATACCCCTAATGCTAACCCTAACCCTAAACCTAACCCTAAACCTAACCCTACCCCTAACCCTAAACCTTACCCTAACCCTACCCCTAACTCTACCTCTAACCCTAACCCTACCCATACCCCTGTACCTAGCCTTAACTCTAACCCTAAACCTACCCCTAACCGTACCCCTAACCCTACCCCTAAACCTAACCCTAACCCTAACCCTAAACTTAACCCTAACCCTAACCCTAGCCCTAGCCCTAACCCTAACCCTAACCCTAACCCTAAACTTAGCTCTAGCCCTAACACTAACCATAACCCTAAACCTAATCCTAACCCTAACCCTAATCTTAACCCTAAAACTACCCCTAACCCTACCCCTAACTCTAACCCTGACAATACCCCTAATGCTAACCCTAACCCCAAACCTAACCCTAAGCCTAACCCTACCCCTAACCCTAAACCTTACCCTAACCCTACCCCTAACTCTACCCTAACCCTAACCCTACCATACCCCTGTACCTACCCTTAACTCTAACCCTAAACCTACTCCTAACCCTACCCCTAACCCTACCCCTAAACCTAACCCTAACCCTAACCCTAAACTTAACCCTAACCCTAACCGTAGCCCGAGCCCTAACCCTAACCCTAACCCTAACCCTAAACCTAGCTCTAGCCCTAACACTAACCATAACCCTAAACCTAACCCTAATCCTAACCCTAACCCCAATCGTAACCCTAAACCTAACCCTAACCTTAACCCTAACACTAACCCTAACACTAACCCTAATGCTAACCCTAACGCTTCCCGTAACCGTAAACCTAACCCTACACCTAACCCTAACCCTAACCCTAACCATAAGCCTAACCCTACCTCTACCCCTACCCCTACCACTAACCCTAGCCCTACCCCTAACTCTAACACTAACCCTAACCCTAACCCTACCCCTAACCCTACACCTCACCCTAACCCTAATCCTAACCCTAACTCTACCCCTAACCCTAACCCTAGCCATACCCCTGTACCTACCCTTAACTCTAATCCTAACCCTACCCCTAACCCTAACCGTAAACCTAAACCAAGCCCTAGTCCTAACCCTAACCATAACCCTAAACCTAACACTAATCCTAACCCTAACCCTAAACTTAACCCTAACCGTAACCTTAACCCAACCCTAACCCTAACCCTAACCCTAACAATAACCCTAATGCTAACCCTAACGCTACCCCTAACCGTAAACCAAACCCTAACCCTAACCCTATCCCTAACCCTAACCCTAACCATAACCATAACCCTAATACTACCCCTACCCCTACAAATAACACTAACCCTACCCTAACCATAACCCTAACCCTAACCCTACCCCTAACCCTACCCCTACAAATAACACTAACCCTACCCCTACCCATAACCCTAACCCTAACCCTACCCCTAACCCTACCCCTACCCCACCCCTAACCCTCACCCTAACCCTAACCCTACCACTAACCCTACCAATACCCCAACCTAACCCTCACCCTAACCCTAAACCTAACCCTAACCCTACCGCTACACCTATCCCTAACCCTAACTCTACCCCTACCCCTACCCCTACCCCTACCCCTACCCCAAACCTAACCCTCACCCTAACCCTAACCCTAACCCTAAACCTACCCCTAAACCTAACCCTAACCCTAAACCTACCCATAGCCCTATCCCTAACCCTAACCCTACCCCTACCCTTAACCCTAAACCTAACCCTACCCCTAACCCCAACCCTAACCCTAACCCTACCCCACACCCTAACCCTAACCCTAACCCTAAAACTACCCTAAACCCAACCCTAACCCTACCCCTACCCTAACCCTAACCCACCTCTACCCGTACCCATACCCCTACCCCTAAACCTAACCCTACCCCTACCCCTACCCCTAACCCTAAACCTAATCCTAACCCTACCCCTAATCCTATCCCTAATCCTACCCTATTCCTACCCCTAACAGTAACCATAACCCTACCCCTAACGCTAACCATAACCCTAACCCTAACCATAACCCTACCCCTAACCCTAAACCTTACGCTAACCCTAATCCTACCGCTACCCGTAACCCTAACCTTAACACTAACCCTAATCCTAACCCTAACCCTCACCCCATACCTAACCCTAACCCTAACCCTATCCCTACCTCTACCCCTATCCCTAGCCCAATTCCTACCCCTACCCTAAAGCCAAACCCTTACCCTAACCTAACCCTACCCCTAACCGTAACCCTAACCCTAACCTTAACCCTACCCCTAACGCTAACCCGAACCCTAACACTAACCCTAACCCTACCCCTAATTCTAACCCTAACACTACTCCTTAAACCTACCCCAAACACTAACCCTCACCCTGACTCTAAAACCCTAACACTAATCCTAACCCTATCCCTAACCCTAACCCTAGCCCTAGCCCTAACCCTAAACCTAACCCTAGCCCTAGCCCTAAACCTAGCACTAACCCTAAACCTAGCCCTAGCCCTAACCCTAACCCTAACCCTAACCCTAATCCTAACCCGAACCCTTATCGTGAAACTAACTCTAACCCTTACCCTACATCTAAAGCTAAACCTAACCCTAACCCTAACACTAACACTAAACCTAAGCCTACATCTAACCCTAAACCTTACCCTAACCCTAACCCTACACTTAACCCCAATCCTAACCGTAACCATAACCCTGATCTAACCCTAAACCTAACCCAAACCATAACCCTAACGCTACCCCTAACCCTAAACATAACCCTACCCGTAACCGTAACCCTAAACATAACCCTCACCCTAACCCTACCCCTACCCCTAACGATAACCCTAACTCTACCTCTAACCCTAACCCAACCCTACCCCTAACCCTAACCCTAACCATAACCCCCACCCTAACCCTAAAACCCTAACCCACAACCTAACCCTAACACGAACCCTAGCCCTAGCCCTATCTAACCCTAAACCTAACCCTAGTCGTAGCCCTAACCCTAAACCTAATCCTAACCCTAGCCCTAGCCTTACCCTAACCCTAACCCTAACCCTAACGCTAACCCTAACCCTAACCTAACTGTAACCCTAATCCTAAACCTAACCCTACCCCGAAAGCTAACCCTAACCCTACCCTTAACGCTAACCCTAACACTAACCATAACCCTAAACCTAACCCTATCCCTAACGATAAACCTTACCCTAACCTTAATCCTACCCCTACACGTAACCCTAACCCTAAACATAACCCTAACCCTACCCCTAGCCCTAACCCTAACCCTAACCCAAACCCTACAAATAACCCTAACCCTAACACTACCCCTAACCGTAACCCTAACCATAACCCTCAACCTAACCCTACCCCTACCACTAACGCTAAACCTAACCCTAACCCTAACCCTAACCTTAACCCTAACGCTAACAATAACCCGCACCCTAACCCTAAAACCCTAAACCTAATCCTAACCCTAACACTAACCCTAAACCTAGCCCTAGCCCTAACAATAAACCGAACCCTAGCCGTAGCCCTAACATTAAACCTTACCCTAACCCTAGACCTACCCCTAACTCTACCCCTAACCCTAACCCTTATCTGAAAACTAACCTAACCGTAACCCTAAACCTAACCCTAACCCTACCACTAAAGCTAACCGTAATCCTAACCCTAACCCTAACCCTAACCCTAAACCTAAAACTAACCCTAACCCTAAACCTAAAACTAAACCTAACCCTACCCCTAACCCTAAACCTTAACCTAACCTTAACCATACCCCTAACCCTAACCCTAACCATAACCCTAACCCTAACCCTAACCCTACCCCTACCCCTAACACTAACCCTAACCCTAACACTAACCCTAATCCTACGACTAACAGTAACCATAACCCTAACCCGACCCTAACGCTAACCATAACCCTACCCCCAAAACCTAACCCTAAACCTAACCCTACCCCTAACCCTAAACCTTACCCTAACCCTAACCCTACACCTACCCTAACCCTAACCCTAACCCTAACCCTAAACCTAATCCTAAACCTAACCCTAACCCTAACCCTACCCATAAACCCTAACCCTACCCATAACCCTAACACTAACCTTAATCCTACCCCTAAGAGAACCATAACCCTAACCATAACCCTACCCCTAACGCTAACCGTGACCCTAACCCTAAACCTACCCTTAACCCTAAACCTTACGCTAACCCTAACCCTACCGCTACCCCTATCGCTAACCTTAACACTAACCCTAATCCTAACCCTAACCCTAACTCCAACCCTAACACTAAAGCTAACCATATCCCTACTCCTACCCCTACCCCTAGCCCGATCCTACCTCTACCCCTAACCCTAACCCTAACCCGAACCCTACCCCTACTCCAAACCCTAACCCTAACCCGAACCCTACCCCAAACCGTAACCCTAACCCTAACCTTAACCCTACTCCTAACGCTAACCCCAATCCTAACCCTAACCCTAACCCTCACCCCTACCCCTAACATTAACTCTAACCCTAATCCTAACCGTATCCCTAAAGCTAACACTAACCCTAACCCAACCCTAACCCTACCCCTAATCCTAACCCTAACCCTACCCTAAACTTACCCTAAACCATAACCCTCACCCCTGACCCTAAAACCTAACACTAATCCTAACCCTATCCCTAAACCTAATCTTATCCCTAGCCCTAACCCTAACCCTAAACCTAAACCTAGCCCTAGCCCTAGCCCCTAAACCTAGCACTAACCCTAAACCTAGCTGTAGCCCTAACCCCTAACCCTAACCCTACCCCAAACCGTAAACCCTAACCCTAACCTTAACCCTCACCCTACCCCTAACATTAACTCTAACCCTAATCCTAACCATATCCCTAAAGCTAACACTAACCCTAACCCAACCCTAACCCTACACCTAATCCTAACACTAACCCTACCCCTAAACTTACCCCAAACCATAACCCTCACCCTGACCCTAAAACCAAAACACTAATCCTAACCCTATCCCTAAACCTAACCCTATCCCTAGCCCTAACCCAACCCTAAACCTAACCCTAGCCCTAGCCCTAAACCTAGCACTAACCCTAAACCTAGCTGTAGCCCTAACCCTAACCCTAACCCTAACCCCTAATCCTAACCCTAACCCTAATCGTGAAACTAACTCTAACCATTAACCTACCCCTAAAGCAAACGTTAACCCTAACCCTAACATTAACACTAAACCTAAGCCTACATCTAACCCTAAACCTTACCCTAACCGTACACTTAACCCTAACCCTAACCCTAATACTAAACCTAAGCCTATATCTAACCCTAAACCTTACCCTAACCCTGACCCTACACTTAACCCTAACCCTAACCCTAACCCTACCCCTAACGATAATCCTAACCATAACGCTCACCCTAACCCCCTACCCCTACCCCTAAAGCTAACCCTAATCCTAATCCTAACCCTAACTCTACAACAAACCCTAACCCTAACCCTAACCGTAACAATAACCCTCACCCTAACCCTTAAACCCTAACCCTAATCCTAACCATAACCCTAACCCTAACACTAGCCCTAGCTCTAACCCTTACCCTAACCCTAAACATAACCCTAATTCTAACCCTAACCCTAATCTTAACCCTAACACTAATCCTAACCCTACCCCTAACTCTAACCCTAACAATACCCCTAACGCTAATCCTAACCCTAACCCTAACCCTAACCTAACCCTACCCCTAACCCTAAACCTTAACCTAACGCTAACCCTACCCCTAACCCTTAACCTTAACCTAACGCTAACCCTACCCATAACCCTAACCCTAACCATAACCATAAACCTAACCCTAACCCTAACCCTACCCCTAACCCGAACCCTAACCCTAACTCTAACACTACCCCTAACCCTAACCCCGAACCCAACCATAACCCTAACCCTACCCCTAATTCTACCCGTAACCCTAACCCTACCCATACCCCTGTAACTACCCTTAAATCTAACCCTAACCGTACCCCTAACCCTACCCCTAACCCTAACCTTAACCCTACCCCTTAACTTAACCCTAACCCTAACCCTAGCCCTAGCCCTAACCCTAACCCTAACCCTAACCCTAAACCTAGCCTTAGCCCTAATCCTAACCATAACCCTAATGCTAAACCTAACGCTGCCCCTTACCTTAAACCTAACCCCTAACCCCTAACCCTACACCTAACCCTAACCCTAACCATAACCATAACCCTAACCCAACCCCTACCCCTACCCCTAACCCTAACCCTACCCCTACCTCTAACACTAACCCTAACCCTAACCCTAACCCAACCCCTACCCCTAACCCTACCCCTTACCCTAACCCTAATCCTAACCCTAACTCTACCCCCTAACCCTAACCCTACCCATACCCTGTACCTACCCTTAACTCTAATCCTAACCCTAGACCTACCCCTAACCCTAACCTTACCACTAACCCTAACCCTAACCCTAACCCTAGACCTACCCCTAACCCTAACCCTAAACCTAAACCAAGCCCTAGCCCTAACCATAACCATAACCCTAAACCTAACCCTAATCCTAACCCTAACCCTAATCTTAACCCTAACCCTAACGTTAACCCCACCCTTACCCTAACCCTAACCCTAACCCTAACACTAACCCTAATGCTAACCCTAACAGTAACCCTAACCCTAACCCTACCCCAACCCTAACCCTCACCCTAGCCCTAACCCTAACCCCTACCCCTACCCCAAACTTAACCCTCACCCTAACCCTAACCCTAACCCTAACCCTAAACCTAACCCTACCGCTACACCTATCCCTAACCCTACCCCTACCCCTACCCCTACCCCTAACCTAAACCTAACCCTACACCTAACCCTCCACCTAACCCTAACCCTAACCCTATCCCTACCACTAACCCTAACCCTAACCCTACCCCTAGCCCTAAACCTAACCCTAACCCTACCTCTCACCCTAACCCTAACCCTAACACTAACCCTAACCCTAACCCTAACCCTAAACCTAACCCTAACACTAATCCTAACCCTACCCCTAACTCTAACCCTAACAATACCCCTAACGCTAATCCTAACCCTAACCCTAACCCTAACCTAACCCTACCCCTAACCCTAAACCTTAACCTAACGCTAACCCTAAACATAACCCTAACCCTAACCATAACCATAAACCTAACCCTAACCCTAACCCTACCCCTAACTCCAACCCTAACCCTAACTCTAACACTACCCCTAACCCTAACCCCGAACCCAACCATAACCTAACCCTACCCCTAATTCTACCCCTAACCCTAACCCTACACATACACTTGTAACTACCCTTAACTCTAACCCTAACCGTACCCCTAACCCTACCCTAACCCTAACCCTAACCCTATCCCTTAACTTAACCCTAACCCTAACCCTAGCCCTAGCCCTAATCCTAACCCTAACCCTAACCCTAACCCTAAACCTAGCCTTAGCCCTAATCCTAACCTTAACCCTAATGCTAAACCTAACGCTGCCCCTTACCTTAAACCTAACCTAACCCTAACCCTACACCTAACCCTAACCCTAACCCTAACCCTAACCCTAACCCAACCCCTACCCCTACCCCTAACCCTAACCCTACCCCTACCTCTAACACTAACCCCTAACCCTAACCCTAATCCAACCCCTACCCCTAACCCTACCCCTCACCCTAACCCTAATCCTAACCCTAACTCTACCCCTAACCCTAACCCTACCCATACCCCTGTACCTACCCTTAACTCTAATCCTAACCCTACCCCTAACCCTAACCCTCACCCTACCACTAACCCTAACCCTAACCCCTAACCCTAGACCTACCCCTAATCCTAACCCTAAACCTAAACCAAGCCCTAGCCCTAACCATAACCATAACCCTACACCTAACCCTAATCAGAACCCTAACCCTAATCTTAACCCTAACCCTAACCTTAACCCTACCCTTACCCTAACCCTAACACCAACCCTAACACTAACCCTAATGCTAACCCTAACAGCAACCCTAACCCTAACCCTAACCCTACCTCCAACCCTACCCCTCACCCTAGACCTAACCCTAACCCTACCCCTACCCCAAACCTAACCATCACCCTAACCCTAACTCTAACCCTAACCCTAAACCTAACCCTAACCCTACCGCTACACCTATCCCTAACCCTAACCCTACCCCTACCCCTACCCCTAACCTAAACCTAACCCTACACCTAACCCTAACCCTAACCCTATCCCTACCACTAACCCTAACCCTAACCCTAACCCTAACCCTAAACCTAACCCTAACCCTACCCCCTCACCCTAACCCTAACCCTAACACTAACCCTAACCCCTACCCTAACCCTAACCCTAACCCTACCCCTCCCCCCTAACCCTAACCCTAAACCTAACCATATCCCTAACCCTAAACCTAACCCTACCCCTAACCCTAAACCTAACCCTAACCCAACCTCTACCCATACCCCTACCCCTACCCCTAACCCTAACCCTACACCTATCCCTAAACTTAAACCTAACCCTAACCCTACACCTAACCCTAACACTAACCCTAATCCTACCCCTAACAGTAACCCTAACCCTAACCATAACCCTACCCCTAACGCTAACCATAACCTTAACCCTAAACCTAACCCTAACCATAAACCTTACGCTAACAATAATCCTACCGCTACCCCTAACCCTAAACTTAACACTAACCATAATCCTAACCCTAACCCTAACCCCAACCCCAACCCTAACCCTAACCCTAACCCTATCCCTACCTGTAACCCTAACACTAACCCTAATGCTAACCCTAACGCTTCCCTAACCGTAAACCTAACCCTAACCCTAACCCTTACACCTAACCCTAACCCTAACCCTAACCCTAACACTAACCCTAACACTAAACCTAATGCTAACCCTAACGCTTCCCCAAACAGTAAACCTAACCCTAACCCTAACCCTACACCTAACCCTAACCCTAACCCTAACCATTAGCCTAACCCTACCCCTACCCCTATCCCTAACCCTAACCCTACCCCTACCTCTAACCCTAAACCTACCCTAACCCTACCCCTAACCCTACACCTCACCCTAACCCTAATCCTAACCCTAACTCTACCCCTAACCCTAACCCTACCCATACCCCTGTACCTACCCTTAACTCTAAACCTAACCCTACCTCTAACCCTAACCCTAACCGTAAACCTAAACCAAGCCCTAGCCCTAACCCTAACCATAACCCTAAACCTAACGCTAATCCTAACCCTAACCCTAATCTTATCAGTAACCGTAACCTTAACCCTAACCCTTACCCTAACCCTAACCCTAACCCTAACACTAACCCTAATGCTAACCCTAACGCTACCCCTAACCGTAAACCTAACCCTAACCCTAACCCTGTCCCTAACCCTAACCCTAACCATAACCATAAACCTAACACTACCCCTACCCCTACACCTAACCCTACCCTTACCCCTACCCCTAACCCTACTCCTAACCCTATCCCTAACCCTACCCCTACCCCAACCCTAACCTCACCCTAACCCTAACCCTACCACTAACCCCTACCAATACCCCAAACCTAACCCTCACCCTAAACCCTAACCCTTACCCTAACCACTAAACCTCACCCGAACCCTAACCCTACCCCTACCCTATCCCTAACCCTAACCCTACCCCTAACCCTACCCCTACCCTAACCCTACCCCTCACCCTAACCCTAATCCTAACCGTAACTCTACCCCTAACCCTAACCCTACCCATACCCCTGTACCTACCCTTAACTCTAATCCTAACCCTACTCCTAAACCTAACCCTGACCCTACAACTAACCCTAACCCTAACCCTAACCCTAGCCCTAGCCCTAACCCTAACCCTAACCCTAAACCTAAACCAAGCCCTAGCCCTAACCCTAACCATAACCCTAAACCTAACCCTCATCCTAACCCTAACCCTAATCTTAACCCTAACCCTAACCTTAACCCTAACCTAATCCTAACCCTAACCCAAACACTAACCCTAATGCTAACCCTAACGCTACCCCTAACCGTAAACCTAACCCTAACACTAACCCTATCCCTCACCCTAACCCTAACCATAACCATAACCCTACCCCTACCTCTACCCATACACCTAACCCTAACCCTACCCCTACCACTAACCCTAACCCTAACCCTACCCCGAACCCTGCCCCTACCCCAACCCTACCCCTCACCCTAACCCTAACCCTACCCCTACCCCTACCCGTACCCCAAACCTAACCCTCACCCTAACCCTAACCCTAACCCTAAACCTACCCCTAAACCTAACCCTAACCCTACCCCTACCCCTAACCCTATCCCTAAACCTACGACTACCCCTACCCCTAACCCCTAACCCTAAACCTAACCCTACCCCTAACCCTAACCCTAACCCTAACCCTATCCCTACCACTCAACCTAACCCTAACCCTACCCCTCACGCTAACCCTAACCCTAACCCTAACCCTAAAACTACCCTAACCCCAAACCTAACCTTACCCCTACCCCCGAACCCTAACCCTAACCCTAACCTAACCTAACCCTACCCTACCCCTAACGTAACCCTACCCCCTAAACCTAACCCTAAACCTAACCCTACCCCTAACCCTAAACCTTACCCTAACCCTACCCCTAACTCTACCCCTAACCCTAACCCTACCCATACCCCTGTACCTAGCCTTAACTCTAACCCTAAACCTACCCCTAACCGTACCCCTAACCCTACCACCCTAAACCTAACCCTAACCCTAACCCTAAACTTAACCCTAACCCCTAACCCTAGCCCTAGCCCTAACCCTATCCCTAACCCTAACCCTAAACTTAGCTCTAGCCCTAACACTAACCATAACCCTAAACCTAATCCTAACCCTAACCCTAATCTTAACCCTAAAACTACCCCTAACCCTACCCCTAACTCTAACCCTGACAATACCCCTAATGCTAACCCTAACCCCAAACCTAACCCTAAACCTAACCCTACCTCTAACCCTAAACCTTACCCTAACCCTACCCCTAACTCTACCCCTAACCCTAACCCTACCCATACCCCTGTACCTACCCTTAACTCTAACCCTAAACCTACCCCTAACCCTACCCCTAACCCTACCCCTAAACCTAACCCTAACCCTAACCCTAAACTTAACCCTAACCCTAACCGTAGCCCGAGCCCTAACCCTAACCCTAACCCTAACCCTAAACCTAGCTCTAGCCCTAACACTAACCATAACCCTAAACCTAACCCTAATCCTAACCCTAACCCTAAACCTAAACCAAGCCCTAGCCCTAACCCTAACCATAACCCTAAACCTAACCCTCATCCTAACCCTAACCCTAATCTTAACCCTAACCCTAACCTTAACCCTAACCTAATCCTAACCCTAACCCAAACACTAACCTAATGCTAACCCTAACGCTACCCCTAACCGTAAACCTAACCCTAACACTAACCCTATCCCTCACCCTAACCCTAACCATAACCATAACCCTACCCCCTACCTCTACCCATACACCTAACCCTAACCCTACCCCTACCACTAACCCTAACCCTAACCCTACCCCGAACCCTGCCCCTACCCCAACCCTACCCCTCACCCTAACCCTAACCCTACCCCTACCCTACCCGTACCCCAAACCTAACCCTCACCCTAACCCTAACCCTAACCCTAAACCTACCCCTAAACCTAACCCTAACCCTACCCCTACCCCTAACCCTATCCCTAAACCTAACGCTACCCTACCCCTAACCCTAACCCTAAACCTAACCCTACCCCTAACCCCTAACCCAAACCCTAACCCTATCCCTACCACTCAACCTAACCCTAACCCTACCCCTCACGCGAACCCTAACCCTAACCCTAACCCTAAAACTACCCTAACCCCCAAACCTAACCCTTACCCCTACCCCCGAACCCTAACCCTAACCCTAAACCTAACCCTACCCCTACCCCTAACGTAACCCTACCCCTAAACCTAACCCTAAACCTAACCCTACCCCTAACCCTAAACCTTACCCTAACCCTACCCCTAACTCTACCCTAACCCTAACCCTACCCATTACCCCTGTACCTAGCCTTAACTCTAACCCTAAACCTACCCCTAACCGTACCCCTAACCCTACCCCCTAAACCTAACCCTAACCCTAACCCTAAACTTAACCCTAACCCTAACCCTAGCCCTAGCCCTAACCCTATCCCTAACCCTAACCCTAAACTTAGCTCTAGCCCTAACACTAACCATAACCCTAAACCTAATCCTAACCCCTAACCCTAATCTTAACCCTAAAACTACCCCTAACCCTACCCCTAACTCTAACCCTGACAATACCCCTAATGCTAACCCTAACCCCAAACCTAACCCTAAACCTAACCCTACCTCTAACCCTAAACCTTACCCTAACCCTACCCCCCTAACTCTACCCCTAACCCTAACCCTACCCATACCCCTGTACCTACCCTTAACTCTAACCCTAAACCTACCCCTAACCCTACCCCTAACCCTACCCCTAAACCTAACCCTAACCCTAACCCTAAACTTAACCCTAACCCTAACCGTAGCCCGAGCCCTAACCCTAACCCCTAACCCTAACCCTAAACCTAGCTCTAGCCCTAACACTAAACATAACCCTAAACCTAACCCTAATCCTAACCCTAACCCTAAACCTAAACCAAGCCCTAGCCCTAACCCTAACCATAACCCTAAACCTAACCCTCATCCTAACCCTAACCCTAATCTTAACCCTAACCCTAACCTTAACCCTAACCTAATCCTAACCCTACCCAAACACTAACCCTAATGCTAACCCTAACGCTACCCCTAACCGTAAACCAAACCCTAACCCTAACCCTATCCCTAACCCTAACCCTAACCATACCATAACCCTAATACTACCCCTACCCCTACAAATAACACTAACCCTACCCCTACCCATAAACCCTAACCCTAACCCTACCCCTAACCCTACCCCTACCCCACCCCTAACCCTCACCCTAACCCTAACCTACCACTAACCCTACCAATACCCCAAACCTAACCCTCACCCTAACCCTAAACCTAACCCTAACCCTACCGCTACACCTATCCCTAACCCTAACTCTACCCCTACCCCTACCCCTACCCCTACCCCTACCCCAAACCTAACCCTCACCCTAACCCTAACCCTAACCCTAAACCTACCCCTAAACCTAACCCTAACCCCTAAACCTACCATAGCCCTATCCCTAACCCTAACCCTACCCCTACCCTTAACCCTAAACCTAACCCTACCCCTAACCCCCAACCCTAACCCTAACCCTACCCCACACCCTAACCCTAACCCTAACCCTAAAACTACCCTAAACCCAACCCTAACCCTACCCCTACCCTAACCCTAACCCACCTCTACCCGTACCCATACCCCTACCCCTAAACCTAACCCTACCCCTACCCCTACCCCTAACCCTAAACCTAATCCTAACCCTACCCATAATCCTATCCCTAATCCTACCCTATTCCTACCCCTAACAGTAACCATAACCCTACCCCTAACGCTAACCATAACCCTAACCCTAACCATAACCCTACCCCTAACCCTAAACCTTACGCTAACCCTAATCCTACCGCTACCCGTAACCCTAACCTTAACACTAACCCTAATCCTAACCCTAACCCTCACCCCATACCTAACCCTAACCCTAACCCTATCCCTACCTCTACCCCTATCCCTAGCCCAATCCTACCCCTACCCTAAACCCAAACCCTTACCCTAACCTAACCCTACCCCTAACCGTAACCCTAACCCTAACCTTAACCCTACCCCTAACGCTAACCCGAATCCTAACACTAACCCTAACCCTACCCCTAATTCTAACCCTAACACTACTCCTAAACCTACCCCAAACACTAACCCTCACCCTGACTCTAAAACCCTAACACTAATCCTAACCCTATCCCTAACCCTAACCCTAGCCCTAGCCCTAACCCCTAAACCTAACCCTAGCCCTAGCCCTAAACCTAGCACTAACCCTAAACCTAGCCCTAGCCCTAACCCTAACCCTAACCCTAACCCTAATCCTAACCCGAACCCTTATCGTGAAACTAACTCTAACCCTTACCCTACATCTAAAGCTAAACCTAACCCTAACCCTAACACTAACACTAAACCTAAGCCTACATCTAACCCTAAACCTTACCCTAACCCTAACCCTACACTTAACCCTAATCCTAACCGTAACCATAACCCTGATCTAACCCTAAACCTAACCCAAACATAACCCTAACGCTACCCCTAACCCTAAACATAACCCTACCCGTAACCGTAACCCTAAACATAACCCTCACCCTAACCCTAACCTACCCCTACCCCTAACGATAACCCTAACCCTAACCCTAACCCTAACTCTACCTCTAACCCTAACCCAACCCTACCCCTAACCCTAACCCTAACCATAACCCTCACCCTAACCCTAAAACCCTAACCCACAACCTAACCCTAACACGAACCCTAGCCCTAGCCCTATCTAACCCTAAACCTAACCCTAGTCGTAGCCCTAACCCTAAACCTAATCCTAACCCTAGCCCTAGCCTTACCCTAACCCTAACCCTAACCCTAACGCTAACCCTAACCCTAACCTAACTGTAACCCTAATCCTAAACCTAACCCTACCCCGAAAGCTAACCCTAACCCCTACCCTTAACGCTAACCCTAACACTAACCATAACCCTAAACCTAACCCTATCCCTAACGATAAACCTTACCCTAACCTTAATCCTACCCCTACACGTAACCCTAACCCTAAACATAACCCTAACCCTACCCCTAGCCCTAACCCTAACCCTAACCCAAACCCTACAAATAAACCTAACCCTAACACTACCCCTAACCGTAACCCTAACCCATAACCCTCAACCTAACCCTACCCCTACCACTAACGCTAACCCTAACCCTAACCCTAACCCTAACCTTAACCCTAACGCTAACAATAACCCGCACCCTAACCCTAAAACCCTAAACCTAATCCTAACCCTAACACTAACCCTAAACCTAGCCCTAGCCCTAACCCTAACAATAAACCGAACCCTAGCCGTAGCCCTAACATTAAACCTTACCCCTAACCCTAGACCTACCCCTAACTCTACCCCCTAACCCTAACCCTTATCTGAAAACTAACCTAACCGTAACCCTAAACCTAACCCTAACCCTACCACTAAAGCTAACCGTAATCCTAACCCTAACCCTAACCCTAACCCTAAACCTAAAACTAACCCTAACCCTAAACCTAAAACTAAACCTAACCCTACCCCTAACCCTAAACCTTAACCTAACCTTAACCATACCCCTAACCCTAACCCTAACCATAACCCTAACCCTAACCCTAACCCTACCCCTACCCCTAACACTAACCCTAACCCTAACACTAACCCTAATCCTACGACTAACAGTAACCATAACCCTAACCCGACCCCTAACGCTAACCATAACCCTACCCCCAAAACCTAACCCTAAACCTAACCCTACCCCTAACCCTAAACCTTACCCTAACCCTAACCCTACCCCTACCCTAACCCTAACCCTAACCCTAACCCTAACCCTAAACCTAATCCTAAACCTAACCCTAACCCTAACCCTACCCATAACCCTAACACTAACCTTAATCCCTACCCCTAAGAGAACCATAACCCTAACCATAACCCTACCCCTAACGCTAACCGTGACCCTAACCCTAAACCTACCCTTAACCCTAAACCTTACGCTAACCCTAACCCTACCGCTACCCCCTATCGCTAACCTTAACACTAACCCTAATCCTAACCCTAACCCTAACTCCAACCCTAACACTAAAGCTAACCATATCCCTACTCCTACCCCTACCCCTAGCCCGATCCTACCTCTACCCCTAACCCTAACCCTAACCCGAACCCTACCCCTACTCCAAACCCTAACCCTAACCCGAACCCTACCCCAAACCGTAACCCTAACCCTAACCTTAACCCTACTCCTAACGCTAACCCCCAATCCTAACCCTAACCCTAACCCTCACCCTACCCCTAACATTAACTCTAACCCTAATCCTAACCGTATCCCTAAAGCTAACACTAACCCTAACCCAACCCTAACCCTACCCCTAATCCTAACCCTAACCCTACCCCTAAACTTACCCTAAACCATAACCCTCACCCTGACCCTAAAACCCTAACACTAATCCTAACCCTATCCCTAAACCTAATCTTATCCCTAGCCCTAACCCTAACCCTAAACCTAAACCCTAGCCCTAGCCCTAGCCCTAAACCTAGCACTAACCCTAAACCTAGCTGTAGCCCTAACCCTAACCCTAACCCTACCCCAAACCGTAACCCCTAACCCTAACCTTAACCCTCACCCTACCCCTAACATTAACCTCTAACCCTAATCCTAACCATATCCCTAAAGCTAACACTAACCCTAACCCAACCCTAACCCTACACCTAATCCTAACACTAACCCTACCCCTAAACTTACCCCAAACCATAACCCTCACCCTGACCCTAAAACCAAAACACTAATCCTAACCCTATCCCTAAACCTAACCCTATCCCTAGCCCTAACCCTAACCCTAAACCTAACCCTAGCCCTAGCCCTAAACCTAGCACTAACCCTAAACCTAGCTGTAGCCCTAACCCTAACCCTAACCCTAACCCTAATCCTAACCCTAACCCTAATCGTGAAACTAACTCTAACCATTAACCTACCCCTAAAGCTAACGCTAACCCTAACCCTAACATTAACACTAAACCTAAGCCTACATCTAACCCTAAACCTTACCCTAACCGTACACTTAACCCTAACCCTAACCCTAACACTAAACCTAAGCCTATATCTAACCCTAAACCTTACCCTAACCCTGACCCTACACTTAACCCTAACCCTAACCCTAACCCTACCCCTAACGATAATCCTAACCATAACGCTCACCCTAACCCTACCCCTACCCCTAAAGCTAACCCTAATCCTAATCCTAACCCTAACTCTACAACAAACCCTAACCCTAACCCTAACCGTAACAATAACCCTCACCCTAACCCTTAAACCCTAACCCTAATCCTAACCGTAACCCTAACCCTAACACTAGCCCTAGCTCTAACCCTTACCCTAACCCTAAACATAACCCTAATTCTAACCCTAACCCTAATCTTAACCCTAACACTAATCCTAACCCTACCCCTAACTCTAACCCTAACAATACCCCTAACGCTAATCCTAACCCTAACCCTAACCCTAACCTAACCCTACCCCTAACCCTAAACCTTAACCTAACGCTAACCCTACCCCTAACCCTAAACCTTAACCTAACGCTAACCCTACCCATAACCCTAACCCTAACCATAACCATAAACCTAACCCTAACCCTAACCCTACCCCTAACCCGAACCCTAACCCTAACTCTAACACTACCCCTAACCCTAACCCCGAACCCAACCATAACCCTAACCCTACCCCTAATTCTACCCGTAACCCTAACCCTACCCATACCCCTGTAACTACCCTTAAATCTAACCCTAACCGTACCCCTAACCCTACCCCTAACCCTAACCCTAACCCTACCCCTTAACTTAACCCTAACCCTAACCCTAGCCCTAGCCCTAACCCTAACCCTAACCCTAACCCTAAACCTAGCCTTAGCCCTAATCCTAACCATAAACCTAATGCTAAACCTAACGCTGCCCCTTACCTTAAACCTAACCCTAACCCTAACCCTACACCTAACCCTAACCCTAACCATAACCATAACCCTAACCCAACCCCTACCCCTACCCCTAACCCTAACCCTACCCCTACCTCTAACACTAACCCTAACCCTAACCCTAACCCAACCCCTACCCCTAACCCTACCCCTTACCCTAACCCTAACCCTAACCCTAACCCTAACCCTACCCATACCCCTGTACCTACCCTTAACTCTAATCCTAACCCTAGACCTACCCCTAACCCTAACCTTACCACTAACCCTAACCCTAACCCTAACCCTAGACCTACCCCTAACCCTAACCCTAAACCTAAACCAAGCCCTAGCCCTAACCATAACCATAACCCTAAACCTAACCCTAATCCTAACCCTAACCCTAATCTTAACCCTAACCCTAACGTTAACACCCACCCTTACCCTAACCCTAACCCTAACCCTAACACTAACCCTAATGCTAACCCTAACAGTAACCCTAACCCTAACCCTACCCCAACCCTAACCCTCACCCTAGCCCTAACCCTAACCCTACCCCTACCCCAAAACTTAACCCTCACCCTAACCCTAACCCTAACCCTAACCCTAAACCTAACCCTACCGCTACACCTATCCCTAACCCTACCCCTACCCCTACAAACCTAACCCTACACCTAACCCTACACCTAACCCTAACCCTAACCCTATCCCTACCACTAACCCTAACCCTAACCCTACCCCTAGCCCTAAACCTAACCCTAACCCTACCTCTCACCCTAACCCTAACCCTAACACTAACCCTAACCCTAACCCTAACCCTAACCCTAAACCTAACCCTAACACTAATCCTAACCCTACCCCTAACTCTAACCCTAACAATACCCCTAACGCTAATCCTAACCCTAACCCTAACCTAACCCTACCCCTAACCCTAAACCTTAACCTAACGCTAACCCTAAACATAACCCTAACCCTAACCATAACCATAAACCTAACCCTAACCCTAACCCTACCCCTAACCCCAACCCTAACCCTAACTCTAACACTACCCCTAACCCTAACCCCGAACCCAACCATAACCTAACCCTACCCCTAATTCTACCCCTAACCCTAACCCTACCCATACACTTGTAACTACCCTTAACTCTAACCCTAACCGTACCCCTAACCCTACCCCTAACCCTAACCCTAACCCTACCCCTTAACTTAACCCTAACCCTAACCCTAGCCCTAGCCCTAATCCTAACCTAACCCTAACCCTAACCCTAAACCTAGCCTTAGCCTTAATCCTAACCTTAACCCTAAGGCTAAACCTAACGCTGCCCCTTACCTTAAACCTAACCCTAACCCTAACCCTACACCTAAAACTAACCCTAACACTAACCATAACCCTAAACCTAACCCTAATCCTAACCCTAACCCCAATTGTAACCCTCAACCTAACCCTAACCTTAACCCTAACACTAACCCTAACACTAACCCTAATGCTAACCCTAACGCTTCCCGTAACCGTAAACCTAACCCTACACCTAACCCTAACCCTAACCCTAACCATAAGCCTAACCCTACCTCTACCCCTACCCCTACCACTAACCCTAGCCCTACCCCTAACTCTAACACTAACCCTAACCCTAACCCTACCCCTAACCCTACACCTCACCCTAACCCTAATCCTAACCCTAACTCTACCCCTAACCCTAACCCTAAGCCATACCCCTGTACCTACCCTTAACTCTAATCCTAACCCTACCCCTAACCCTAACCGTAAACCTAAACCAAGCCCTAGTCCTAACCCTAACCATAACCCTAAACCTAACACTAATCCTAACCCTAACCCTAAACTTAACCCTAACCGTAACCTTAACCCTACCCTAACCCTAACCCTAACCCTAACAATAACCCTAATGCTAACCCTAACGCTACCCCTAACCGTAAACCAAACCCTAACCCTAACCCTATCCCTAACCCTAACCCTAACCATAACCATAACCCTAATACTACCCCTACCCCTACAAATAACACTAACCCTACCCCTACCCATAACCCTAACCCTAACCCTACCCCTAACCCTACCCCTACCCCACCCCTAACCCTCACCCTAACCCTAACCCTACCACTAACCCTACCAATACCCCAAACCTAACCCTCACCCTAACCCTAAACCTAACCCTAACCCTACCCCTAAACCTAACCCTAACCCTAACCCTACCGCTACACCTATCCCTACCCCTACCCCTACCCCTACCCCTACCCCTACCCCAAACCTAACCCTCACCCTAACCCTAACCCTAACCCTAAACCTACCCCTAAACCTAACCCTAACCCTAAACCTACCCATAGCCCTATCCCTAACCCTAACCCTACCCCTACCCTTAACCCTAAACCTAACCCTACCCCTAACCCCAACCCTAACCCTAACCCTACCCCACACCCTAACCCTAACCCTAACCCTAAAACTACCCTAAACCCAACCCTAACCCTACCCCTACCCTAACCCTAACCCACCTCTACCCGTACCCATACCCCTACCCCTAAACCTAACCCTACCCTACCCCTACCCTAACCCTAAACCTAATCCTAACCCTACCCTAATCCTATCCCTAATCCTACCCTATTCCTACCCCTAACAGTAACCATAACCCTACCCCTAACGCTAACCATAACCCTAACCCTAACCATAAACCTACCCCTAACCCTAAACCTTACGCTAACCCTAATCCTACCGCTACCCGTAACCCTAACCTTAACACTAACCCTAATCCTAACCCTAACCCTCACCCCATACCTAACCCTAACCCTAACCCTATCCCTACCTCTACCCCTATCCCTAGCCCAATTCCTACCCCTACCCTAAACCCAAACCCTTACCCTAACCTAACCCTACCCCTAACCGTAACCCTAACCCTAACCTTAACCCTACCCCTAACGCTAACCCGAATCCTAACACTAACCCTAACCCTACCCCTAATTCTAACCCTAACACTACTCCTAAACCTACCCCAAACACTAACCCTCACCCTGACTCTAAAACCCTAACACTAATCCTAACCCTATCCCTAACCCTAACCCTAGCCCTAGCCCTAACCCTAAACCTAACACTAGCCCTAGCCCTAAACCTAGCACTAACCCTAAACCTAGCCCTAGCCCTAACCCTAACCCTAACCCTAACCCTAATCCTAACCCGAACCCTTATCGTGAAACTAACTCTAACCCTTACCCTACATCTAAAGCTAAACCTAACCCTAACCCTAACACTAACACTAAACCTAAGCCTACATCTAACCCTAAACCTTACCCTAACCCTAACCCTACACTTAACCCTAATCCTAACCGTAACCATAACCCTGATCTAACCCTAAACCTAACCCAAACCATAACCCTAACGCTACCCCTAACCCTAAACATAACCCTACCCGTAACCGTAACCCTAAACATAACCCTCACCCTAACCCTACCCCTACCCCTAACGATAACCCTAACCCTAACCCTAACCCTAACTCTACCTCTAACCCTAACCCAACCCTACCCCTAACCCTAACCCTAACCATAACCCTCACCCTAACCCTAAAACCCTAACCCACAACCTAACCCTAACACGAACCCTAGCCCTAGCCCTATCTAACCCTAAACCTAACCCTAGTCGTAGCCCTAACCCTAAACCTAATCCTAACCCTAGCCCTAGCCTTACCCTAACCCTAACCCTAACCCTAACGCTAACCCTAACCCTAACCTAACTGTAACCCTAATCCTAAACCTAACCCTACCCCGAAAGCTAACCCTAACCCTACCCTTAACGCTAACCCTAACACTAACCATAACCCTAAACCTAACCCTATCAACCCTATCCCTAACGATAAACCTTACCCTAACCTTAATCCTACCCCTACACGTAACCCTAACCCTAAACATAACCTAACCCTACCCCTAGCCCTAACCCTAACCCTAACCCAAACCCTACAAATAAACCTAACCCCCTAACACTACCCCTAACCGTAACCCTAACCATAACCCTCAACCTAACCCTACCCCCCCCTACCACTAACGCTAACCCCTAACCCTAACCCTAACCCTAACCTTAACCCTAACGCTAACAATAACCCGCACCCTAACCCTAAAACCCTAAACCTAATCCTAACCCTAACACTAACCCTAAACCTAGCCCTAGCCCTAACCCTAACAATAAACCGAACCCTAGCCGTAGCCCTAACATTAAACCTTACCCTAACCCTAGACCTACCCCTAACTCTACCCCCTAACCCTAACCCTAACCTTATCTGAAAACTAACCTAACCGTAACCCTAAACCTAACCCTAACCCTACCACTAAAGCTAACCGTAATCCTAACCCTAACCCTAACCCTAACCCTAAACCTAAAACCTAACCCTAACCCTAAACCTAAAACTAAACCTAACCCTACCCCTAACCCTAAACCTTAACCTAACCTTAACCATACCCCTAACCCTAACCCTAACCATAACCCCTAACCCTAACCCTAACCCTACCCCTACCCCTAACACTAACCCTAACCCTAACACTACCCTAATCCTACGACTAACAGTAACCATAACCCTAACCCGACCCCTAACGCTAACCATAACCCTACCCCCAAAACCTAACCCTAAACCTAACCCTACCCCTAACCCTAAACCTTACCCTAACCCTAACCCTACCCCTACCCTAACCCTAACCCTAACCCTAACCCTAAACCTAATCCTAAACCTAACCCTAACCCTAACCCTACCCATAACCCTAACACTAACCTTAATCCTACCCCTAAGAGAACCATAACCCTAACCATAACCCTACCCCTAACGCTAACCGTGACCCTAACCCTAAACCTACCCTTAACCCTAAACCTTACGCTAACCCTAACCCTACCGCTACCCCTATCGCTAACCTTAACACTAACCTAATCCTAACCCTAACCCTAACTCCAACCCTAACACTAAAGCTAACCATATCCCTACTCCTACCCCTAACCCCTAGCCCGATCCTACCTCTACCCCTAACCCTAACCCTAACCCGAACCCTACCCCTACTCCAAACCCTAACCCTAACCCGAACCCTACCCCAAACCGTAACCCTAACCCTAACCTTAACCCTACTCCTAACGCTAACCCCAATCCTAACCCTAACCCTAACCCTCACCCTACCCCTAACATTAACTCTAACCCTAATCCTAACCGTATCCTAAAGCTAACACTAACCCTAACCCAACCCTAACCCTACCCCTAATCCTAACCCTAACCCTACCCCTAAACTTACCCTAAACCATAACCCTCACCCTGACCCTAAAACCCTAACACTATCCTAACCCTATCCCTAAACCTAATCTTATCCCTAGCCCTAACCCTAACCCTAAACCTAAACCTAGCCCTAGCCCTAGCCCTAAACCTAGCACTAACCCTAAACCTAGCTGTAGCCCTAACCCTAACCCTAACCCTACCCCAAACCGTAACCCTAACCCTAACCTTAACCCTCACCCTACCCCTAACATTAACTCTAACCCTAATCCTAACCATATCCCTAAAGCTAACACTAACCCTAACCCAACCCTAACCCTACACCTAATCCTAACACTAACCCTACCCCTAAACTTACCCCAAACCATAACCCTCACCCTGACCCTAAAACCAAAACACTAATCCTAACCCTATCCCTAAACCTAACCCTATCCCTAGCCCTAACCCTAACCCTAAACCTAACCCTAGCCCTAGCCCTAAACCTAGCACTAACCCTAAACCTAGCTGTAGCCCTAACCCTAACCCTAACCCTAACCCTAATCCTAACCCTAACCCTAATCGTGAAACTAACTCTAACCATTAACCTACCCCTAAAGCTAACGCTAACCCTAACCCTAACATTAACACTAAACCTAAGCCTACATCTAACCCTAAACCTTACCCTAACCGTACACTTAACCCTAACCCTAACCCTAACACTAAACCTAAGCCTATATCTAACCCTAAACCTTACCCTAACCCTGACCCTACACTTAACCCTAACCCTAACCCTAACCCTACCCCTAACGATAATCCTAACCATAACGCTCACCCTAAACCCTACCCCTACCCCTAAAGCTAACCCTAATCCTAATCCTAACCCTAACTCTACAACAAACCCTAACCCTAACCCTAACCGTAACAATAACCCTCACCCTAACCCTTAAACCCTAACCCTAATCCTAACCGTAACCCTAACCCTAACACTAGCCCTAGCTCTAACCCTTACCCTAACCCTAAACATAACCCTAATTCTAACCCTAACCCTAATCTTAACCCTAACACTAATCCTAACCCTACCCCTAACTCTAACCCTAACAATACCCCTAACGCTAATCCTAACCCTAACCTAACCCTAACCTAACCCTACCCCTAACCTAAACCTTAACCTAACGCTAACACCTACCCCTAACCCTAAACCTTAACCTAACGCTAACCCTACCCATAACCCTAACCCTAACCATAACCATAAACCTAACCCTAACCCTAACCCTACCCCTAACCCGAACCCTAACCCTAACTCTAACACTACCCCTAACCCCTAACCCCGAACCCAACCATAACCCTAACCCTACCCTAATTCTACCCGTAACCCTAACCCTACCCCATACCCCTGTAACTACCCTTAAATCTAACCCTAACCGTACCCTAACCCTACCCCTAACCCTAACCCTAACCCTACCCCTTAACTTAACCCTAACCCTAACCCTAGCCCTAGCCCTAACCCTAACCCTAACCCTAACCCTAAACCTAGCCTTAGCCCTAATCCTAACCATAAACCTAATGCTAAACCTAACGCTGCCCCTTACCTTAAACCTAACCCTAACCCTAACCCTACACCTAACCCTAACCCTAACCATAACCATAACCCTAACCCAACCCCTACCCCTACCCCTACCCCTAACCCTACCCCTACCTCTAACACTAACCCTAACCCTAACCCTAACCCAACCCCTACCCCTAACCCTACCCCTTACCCTAACCCTAACCCTAACCCTAACCCTAACCCTACCCATACCCCTGTACCTACCCTTAACTCTAATCCTAACCCTAGACCTACCCCTAACCCTAACCTTACCACTAACCCTAACCCTAACCCTAACCCTAGACCTACCCCAAACCCTAACCCTAAACCTAAACAAGCCCTAGCCCTAACCATAACCATAACCCTAAACCTAACCCTAATCCTAACCCTAACCCTAATCTTAACACCTAACCCTAACGTTAACCCCACCCTTACCCTAACCCTAACCCTAACCCTAACACTAACCCTAATGCTAACCCTAACAGTAACCCTAACCCTAACCCTACCCAACCCTAACCCTCACCCTAGCCCTAACCCTAACCCTACCCCTACCCCAAACTTAACCCTCACCCTAACCCTAACCCTAACCCTAACCCTAAACCTAACCCTACCGCTACACCTATCCCTAACCCTACCCCTACCCTACCCCTACCCCTAACCTAAACCTAACCCTACACCTAACCCTACACCTAACCCTAACCCTAACCCTATCCCTACCACTACCCTAACCCCTAACCCTACCCCCTAGCCCTAAACCTAACCCTAACCCTACCTCTCACCCTAACCCTAACCCTAACACTAACCCTAACCCTAACCCTAACCCTAACCCTAAACCTAACCCTAACACTAATCCTAACCCTACCCCTAACTCTAACCCTAACAATACCCCTAACGCTAATCCTAACCCTAACCCTAACCTAACCCTACCCCTAACCCTAAACCTTAACCTAAACGCTAACCTAAACATAACCCTAACCCTAACCATAACCATAAACCTAACCCTAACCCTAACCCTACCCCTAACCCCAACCCTAACCCTAACTCTAACACTACCCCTAACCCTAACCCCGAACCCAACCATAACCTAACCCTACCCCTAATTCTACCCCTAACCCTAACCCTACCCATACACTTGTAACTACCCTTAACTCTAACCCTAACCGTACCCCTAACCCTACCCTAACCCTAACCCTAACCCTACCCCTTAACTTAACCCTAACCCTAACCCCTAGCCCTAGCCCTAATCCTAACCCTAACCCTAACCCTAACCCTAAACCTAGCCTTAGCCTTAATCCTAACCTTAACCCTAATGCTAAACCTAACGCTGCCCCCTTACCTTAAACCTAACCCTAACCCTAACCCTACACCTAAAACTAACCCTAACACTACCATAACCCTAAACCTAACCCTAATCCTAACCCTAACCCCAATTGTAACCCTCAACCTAACCCTAACCTTAACCCTAACACTAACCCTAACACTAACCCTAATGCTAACCCTAACGCTTCCCGTAACCGTAACCTAACCCTACACCTAACCCTAACCCTAACCCTAACCATAAGCCTAACCCTACCTCTACCCCTACCCCTACCACTAACCCTAGCCCTACCCCTAACTCTAACACTAACCCTAACCCTAACCCTACCCCTAACCCTACACCTCACCCTAACCCTAATCCTAACCCTAACTCTACCCCTAACCCTAACCCTAGCCATACCCCTGTACTACCCTTAACTCTAATCCTAACCCTACCCCTAACCCTAACCGTAAACCTAAACCAAGCCCTAGTCCTAACCCTAACCATAACCCTAAACCTAACACTAATCCTAACCCTAACCCTAAACTTAACCCTAACCGTAACCTTAACCCTACCCTAACCCTAACCCTAACCCTAACAATAACCCTAATGCTAACCCTA
>NW_028327328.1:0-30000 GCF_031878675.1 Megascapheus bottae
TTAAACCTAACACCTAAACCTAACCCTATCCCTAATCCTTACCCTAACATTAACTATAACCCTAACTGTAACACTTACCCTTACCCTAAGCCTAACCCTTATCCTAACCCTAAACCTAACCCTAACCCTTTACCTAACCAGAACACTAACCCTAAACCCTAACCCTAAGCCTTACCCTAACCCTAAACCCAAACCTAACCCTTACCCTTACCCTAACCCTAAACCTTACTCTAACCCTAACCATAACCCTAAACCTAAACTTTACCTTAACTCTAACCCTAACCTTATCCCTAACCCTTACCCTAACCCTAACCCTAACCCTAACCCTTTCCCCAACCCTAACCCTAACCATAACACTAAACTTTGCCCTAACTCTAAACCTAACCCTAACCCTAAACTTAACCCCAACCCTAAACCTAACCCTAATCCTAACCCTTACCCTAACACTTACCCTAACCCTAACCCTAACCCTAACACTTACCCTTACCCTAACTCTAACCCTAAACTTAAACCTAACCCTTACCCTAACCCTAACCCTAACCCTAACCCTAACACTTACATTAAGCCTAACCCTAATCCTAACCCTTACCCTAACCCTTACCCTAACCCTAACCCTAAACTTTACCCTAACTCTAACCCTAACCCTAACCCTAACACCTAACTCTAACCCTTAACCTAACCCTAACCCTAACCCTTAAACTTAACCAAACCTAAACCTAACTCTAACCCTAACCCTAACCCTTACTCTAACCCTAACCATAACCCTAACCCTTACCCTAACCCTAACCGTAACCTTAACCCTAACCCTTACCCTTACTCTCACCCTAACCTTAACCCTAAACATAAGCCTAACCCTAACCTTAGCTCTAACATTTATCCTTACCCTAACCCAAACCCTAAACCTAACCCTAACCATAACCCTAACCCTCAACCATACCCTAATCCTAAACCTAACCCTAACACTTATTCTAACCCTAACCCTAACCCTATCCATAACCCTAACCCTAACTTTAAACCTAACCCTTACCCTTACCCTAAACCTAGCCGTAACACGAACCCTAACCCTAACACTTACCCTAACCCTAACCCTAACTCATAACCTTACCCTAACCCTAAATCTCATCCTAACCCTAAACCTAACCCTAATCCTAATCCTAACCCTAAGCATAACCCTAACCCTAACCCTAATCCTTAAAACTACCCTAACCCTAAACCTAACCTTAACCTCAACCCTAAACCTAACCCTAACCCTAACCCTTGCCCTTACCCTATCCCTAACCCTAAACCTAACCCTAACCCTAACCCTTACCCTTACACTAACCCTAACCCTAATCCGAACACTAAACCTTACCTTATCCTAACCCTAACCCTAACCCTAAACCTAACCCTAACCCTAACCCTTACCATTACTCTAATCCTAACCCTTACCCTAGCCCTAACCCTAGCCCTAACCTTACCCTAACCCTAACCTTAAGCCTAACTCCTAACCCTAACCCTAAACCTAACTCTAACCCTAACACTAAACCTAACCCTAACCCTAACACTTACCCTACCCTAACCCTAACCCTAACCCTAACCCTTAACCTTACCCTAACGCTAACCCTATCCCTAACCCTAAACAAACCCTAACACATACCCTTACCCTAACCCTAAACCTAACCCCAACCCTAACCCTAATCCTAACCCTAAACCTTAACCTTAACCTAAACGTAACCCTAACCCTTACCATAAACCTAACTCTAACCCTAACCCTAAACCTAACCCTTACACTTACCCTAACCCTAACCCTAAACCTAACGCTATCCCTAACCCTAAACATAACCCTAACCCTTACCCTAACCCTAACCCTAATCCTAACCCTAATCCTTACCCTTACCCTAATCCTAACCCTAACCCTAAACCTAACCCTCACCCTAACCATAACCCTAACCCTAACACTAACCTTAACCCTAACCCTTACCCTAACCCTAACCCTAACCCTTATCCTTACCCTAACCCTAACCCTAACCCTAAACCTAACCCTAATAATAAACATAACCCTTACCCTTACCCTAACCCTAAACCTAAACCTAACCTAAACACTTACCCTTATCCTAACCTTGAACCTAACCCTAAACCTAACCCTAACCCTAACCCTTACCCTTACCCTAACCTTAACCCTAACCTTAACCCTAACCCTTACCCTTACCCTAACCCTTACCCTTAACCAACCATAACCTAACTCTAACCCCAATGCTAACCCTATCCCTTAACCTAAACCTAACCCTAACCCTAACCCTTACGCTAAACCTAACCCTAAACCTAACTCTAACCCTAACCCTAACCCTGACACCATCCCTAACCCTAACCTAACCCTAAACCTTACCCTAACCCTAACCCTAACCTTAACCCTGACCCTAACCCTAACCCCAACACTTACCCTAACCTAACCCTAACCCTTACCCTAACCCTAACCCTAACAGTAACTCTAACCTTAAACCTAACCGTAACCTTAACACTAAACCTTACACTTACCCTAACCCTAACCCTAAAACTATCCCTAGCGCTAACCCTAACCCTAACCCTTACCCTTACCCTATCCCTAAACCTAAACCTAACCCTATCGCTAACCATAACCCTAACACCTAAACCTAACCCTATCCCTAATCCTTACCCTAACCCTAACTCTAACCCTAACTGTAACACTTACACTTACCCTAACCCTAACCCTTATCCTAACCCTAACCCTAACCCTAACACTTTACCTAACCTGAACACTAACCCTAAACCCTAACCCTAAGCCTTACCCTAACCCTAAACCCAAACCTAACCCTTACCCTTTCCCTAAACCTAACCCTAACACTAATCCTAACCCTAACCCTAACCCTTACACTAAACTTAAACCCTAAACCTTACTCTAACCATAACCATAACCTCAATCTTAACCCTAACCCAAAACCTTACCCACCGTAACCCTAACCCTAACCCTCAAGCTTACTCTAAACCTTACCCCAACCCTAACCCTAACCCTTAACCTAACCCTAACCCTAACCCTAACCTCAAGCTTAACCCAAAGCCTAACCCTAACCCTTACCCTTACCTTTATCCTAACCCTAACCCTAACCCTAACCCTAACCCTTACCCTTTCCCTAACCCTAAACCTTACACTAACCCTTTCCCTTACCCTAACCCTAACCCTAACCCTAACCTTAACCCTAACCCTAAACCTAACCCTAAACCTAACACTAACCCTAACCCTAAACCTAACGCTAACACTTCCTCTTTCCCTAACCCTAACCCTAAACCTAACCCTCACCCTAACCCTAACCCTAACCCTACCTCTAATCCTAACACTAAACCTAACCCTAATCCTTACCCTTATCCTAAACCTAACCAAACACTAACCCCTACCCTAACCCTAAGCCTAACCCTAACCCTTAACCTAACCCTAACCCTAACCCTAACCCTTACCCTAACCCTAAACCTAACCTTAACCCTAACCATAACCCTAACCCTTACCTTAACCCTAACCCTAACCCTAACCCTTACGCTTACCCTAACACTGACCCTAACCCTAACCCTAACCCTAACCCTAACCCTAATACATACCCTTACTCTAAACCTAAACTAAACCTAACCCTAACCCTTAAACTAACCCTAACCCTAACCCTAACCCTTACCCTTACCCTAACCCTAACCCTAAGCTTAACCCTAACCCTTACCCTTTCCCTAAACCTAAACCTAACCCTAACCCTTACCCTTACCCTTACCCTTACACTTACCCTAACCCTAACCCTAAACCTAACCCTAACGCTAACCCTAACCCTAACCCTTACCCTTACCCTAACCCTAACCCTAAACCTAACCCTATCGCTAACCCTAAACCTAACACCTAAACCTAACCCTATCCCTAATACTTACCCTAACATTAACTATAACCCTAACTGTAACACTTACCCTTACCCTAACCCTAACCCTTATCCTAACCCTAAACCTAACCCTAACCCTTTACCTAACCAGAACACTAACCCTAAACCCTAACCCTAAGCCTTACCCTAACCCTAAACCCAAACCTAACCCTTACCCTTACCCTAACCCTAAACCTTACTCTAACCCTAACCATAACCCTAAACCTAAACTTTACCTTAACTCTAACCCTAACCTTATCCCTAACCCTTACCCTAACCCTAACCCTAACCCTAACCCTTTCCCCAACCCTAACCCTAACCATAACACTAAACTTTGCCCTAACTCTAAACCTAACCCTAACCCTAAACTTAACCCCAACCCTAAACCTAACCCTAATCTAACCCTTACCCTAACACTTACCCTAACCCTAACCCTAACACTTACCCTTACCCTAACTCTAACCCTAAACTTAAACCTAACCCTTACCCTAACCCTAACCCTAACCCTAACCCTAACCCTAACACTTACATTAAGCCTAACCCTAATCCTAACCCTTACCCTAACCCTTACCCTAACCCTAACCCTAAACTTTACCCTAACTCTAACCCTAACCCTAACCCTAACACCTAACTCTAACCCTTAACCTAACCCTAACCCTAACCCTTAAACTTAACCAAACCTAAACCTAACTCTAACCCTAACCCTAACCCTTACTCTAACCCTAACCATAACCCTAACCCTTACCCTAACCCTAACCGTAACCTTAACCCTAACCCTTACCCTTACTCTCACCCTAACCTTAACCCTAAACATAAGCCTAACCCTAACCTTAGCTCTAACATTTATCCTTACCCTAACCCAAACCCTAAACCTAACCCTAACCATAACCCTAACCCTCAACCATACCCTAATCCTAAACCTAACCCTAACACTTATTCTAACCCTAACCCTAACCCTATCCATAACCCTAACCCTAACTTTAAACCTAACCCTTACCCTTACCCTAAACCTAGCCGTAACACGAACCCTAACCCTAACACTTACCCTAACCCTAACCCTAACTCATAACCTTACCCTAACCCTAAATCTCATCCTAACCCTAAACCTAACCCTAATCCTAATCCTAACCCTAAGCATAACCCTAACCCTAACCCTAATCCTTAAAACTACCCTAACCCTAAACCTAACCTTAACCTCAACCCTAAACCTAACCCTAACCCTAACCCTTACCCTTACACTAACCCTAACCCTAATCCGAACACTAAACCTTACCCTTATCCTAACCCTAACCCTAACCCTAAACCTAACCCTAACCCTAACCCTTACCATTACTCTAATCCTAACCCTTACCCTAGCCCTAACCCTAGCCCTAACCTTACCCTAACCCTAACCTTAAGCCTAACTCCTAACCCTAACCCTAAACCTAACTCTAACCCTAACACTAAACCTAACCCTAACCCTAACACTTACCCTACCCTAACCCTAACCCTAACCCTAACCCTTAACCTTACCCTAACGCTAACCCTATCCCTAACCCTAAACCAAACCCTAACACATACCCTTACCCTAACCCTAAACCTAACCCCAACCCTAACCCTAATCCTAACCCTAAACCTTAACCTTAACCTAAACGTAACCCTAACCCTTACCATAAACCTAACTCTAACCCTAACCCTAAACCTAACCCTTACACTTACCCTAACCCTAACCCTAAACCTAACGCTATCCCTAACCTTAAACATAACCCTAACCCTTACCCTAACCCTAACCCTAATCCTAACCCTAATCCTTACCCTTACCCTAATCCTAACCCTAACCCTAAACCTAACCCTCACCCTAACCATAACCCTAACCCTAACACTAACCTTAACCCTAACCCTTACCCTAACCCTAACCCTAACCCTTATCCTTACCCTAACCCCCTAACCCTAACCCTAAACCTAACCCTAATAATAAACATAACCCTTACCCTTACCCTAACCCTAAACCTAAACCTAACCTAAACACTTACCCTTATCCTAACCTTGAACCTAAACCTAAACCTAACCCTAACCCTAACCCTTACCCTTACCCTAACCTTAACCCTAACCTTAACCCTAACCCTTACCCTTGACCCTAACCCTTACCCTTAACCAACCATAACCTAACTCTAACCCCAATCCTAACCCTATCCCTTAACCTAAACCTAACCCTAACCCTAACCCTTACGCTAAACCTAACCCTAAACCTAACTCTAACCCTAACCCTAACCCTGACACCATCCCTAACCCTAACCTAACCCTAAACCTTACCCTAACCCTAACCCTAACCTTAACCCTGACCCTAACCCTAACCCCAACACTTACCCTAACCTAACCCTAACCCTTACCCTAACCCTAACCCTAACAGTAACTCTAACCTTAAACCTAACCGTAACCTTAACACTAAACCTTACACTTACCCTAACCCTAACCCTAAAACTATCCCTAGCGCTAACCCTAAACCTAACCCTTACCCTATCCCTAAACCTAAACCTAACCCTATCGCTAACCATAACCCTAACACATAAACCTAACCCTATCCCTAATCCTTACCCTAACCCTAACTCTAACCCTAACTGTAACACTTACACTTACCCTAACCCTAACCCTTATCCTAACCCTAACCCGAACCCTAACACTTTACCTAACCCGAACACTAACCCTAAACCCTAACCCTAAGCCTTACCCTAACCCTAAACGCAAACCTAACCCTTACCCTTACCCTAAACCTAACCCTAACTCTAATCCTAACCCTAACCCTAACCCTTACACTAAACTTAACCCTAAACCTTACTCTAACCCTAACCATAACCTCAATCTTAACCCTAACCCAAAACCTTACCCACCCTAACCCTAACCCTAACCCTCAAGCTTACCCTAAACCTTACCCCAACCCTAACCCTAACCCTTAACCTAAACCTAACCCTAACCCTAACCTCAAGCTTAACCCAAAGCCTAACCCTAACCCTAACCCTTACCCTTACCTTTATCCTAACCCTAACCCTAACCCTAACCCTAACCCTTACCCTTTCCCTAACCCTAAACCTTACACTAACCCTTTCCCTTACCCTAACCCTAACCCTAACCCTAACCTTAACCCTAACCCTAAACCTAACCCTAAACCTAACACTAACCCTAACCCTAAACCTAACGCTAACACTTCCTCTTTCCCTAACCCTAACCCTAAACCTAACCCTCACCACCCTAACCCTACCCTAACCCTACCTCTAATCCTAACACTAAACCTAACCCTAATCCTTACCCTTATCCTAAACCTAACCCAAACACTAACCCCTACCCTAACCCTAAGCCTAACCCTAACCCTTACCTAACCCTAACCCTAACCCTAACCCTTACCCTAACCCTAAACCTAACCTTAAACCTAACCATAACCCTAACCCTTACCTTAACCCTAACCCTAACCCTAACCCTTACGCTTACCCTAACACTGACCCTAACCCTAACCCTAACCCTAACCCTAACCCTAACCCTAACCCTAATACATACCCTTACCCTAAACCTAAACTAAACCTAACCCTAACCCTTAAACTAACCCTAACCCTAACCCTAACCCTTACCCTTACCCTAACCCTAACCCTAAGCTTAACCCTAACCCTTACCCTTTCCCTAAACCTAAACCTAACCCTAACCCTTACCCTTACCCTTACACTTACCCTAACCCTAACCCTAAACCTAACCCTAACGCTAACCCTAACCCTAACCCTTACCCTTACCCTAACCCTAACCCTAAACCTAACCCTATCGCTAACCCTAAACCTAACACCTAAACCTAACCCTATCCCTAATACTTACCCTAACATTAACTATAACCCTAACTGTAACACTTACCCTTACCCTAACCCTAACCCTTATCCTAACCCTAAACCTAACCCTAACCCTTTACCTAACCAGAACACTAACCCTAAACCCTAACCCTAAGCCTTACCCTAACCCTAAACCCAAACCTAACCCTTACCCTTACCCTAACCCTAAACCTTACTCTAACCCTAACCATAACCCTAAACCTAAACTTTACCTTAACTCTAACCCTAACCTTATCCCTAACCCTTACCCTAACCCTAACCCTAACCCTAACCCTTTCCCCAACCCTAACCCTAACCATAACACTAAACTTTGCCCTAACTCTAAACCTAACCCTAACCCTAAACTTAACCCCAACCCTAAACCTAACCCTAATCCTAACCCTTACCCTAACACTTACCCTAACCCTAACCCTAACCCTAACACTTACCCTTACCCTAACTCTAACCCTAAACTTAAACCTAACCCTTACCCTAACCCTAACCCTAACCCTAACCCTAACCCTAATACATACCCTTACCCTAAACCTAAACTAAACCTAACCCTAACCCTTAAACTAACCCTAACCCTAACCCTAACCCTTACCCTTACCCTAACCCTAACCCTAAGCTTAACCCTAACCCTTACCCTTTCCCTAAACCTAAACCTAACCCTAACCCTTACCCTTACCCTTACACTTACCCTAACCCTAACCCTAAACCTAACCCTAACGCTAACCCTAACCCTAACCCTTACCCTTACCCTAACCCTAACCCTAAACCTAACCCTATCGCTAACCCTAAACCTAACACCTAAACCTAACCCTATCCCTAATACTTACCCTAACATTAACTATAACCCTAACTGTAACACTTACCCTTACCCTAACCCTAACCCTTATCCTAACCCTAAACCTAACCCTAACCCTTTACCTAACCAGAACACTAACCCTAAACCCTAACCCTAAGCCTTACCCTAACCCTAAACCCAAACCTAACCCTTACCCTTACCCTAACCCTAAACCTTACTCTAACCCTAACCATAACCCTAAACCTAAACTTTACCTTAACTCTAACCCTAACCTTATCCCTAACCCTTACCCTAACCCTAACCCTAACCCTAACCCTTTCCCCAACCCTAACCCTAACCATAACACTAAACTTTGCCCTAACTCTAAACCTAACCCTAACCCTAAACTTAACCCCAACCCTAAACCTAACCCTAATCCTAACCCTTACCCTAACACTTACCCTAACCCTAACCCTAACACTTACCCTTACCCTAACTCTAACCCTAAACTTAAACCTAACCCTTACCCTAACCCTAACCCTAACCCTAACCCTAACACTTACATTAAGCCTAACCCTAATCCTAACCCTTACCCTAACCCTTACCCTAACCCTAACCCTAAACTTTACCCTAACTCTAACCCTAACCCTAACCCTAACACCTAACTCTAACCCTTAACCTAACCCTAACCCTAACCCTTAAACTTAACCAAACCTAAACCTAACTCTAACCCTAACCCTAACCCTTACTCTAACCCTAACCATAACCCTAACCCTTACCCTAACCCTAACCGTAACCTTAACCCTAACCCTTACCCTTACTCTCACCCTAACCTTAACCCTAAACATAAGCCTAACCCTAACCTTAGCTCTAACATTTATCCTTACCCTAACCCAAACCCTAAACCTAACCCTAACCATAACCCTAACCCTCAACCATACCCTAATCCTAAACCTAACCCTAACACTTATTCTAACCCTAACCCTAACCCTATCCATAACCCTAACCCTAACTTTAAACCTAACCCTTACCCTTACCCTAAACCTAGCCGTAACACGAACCCTAACCCTAACACTTACCCTAACCCTAACCCTAACTCATAACCTTACCCTAACCCTAAATCTCATCCTAACCCTAAACCTAACCCTAATCCTAATCCTAACCCTAAGCATAACCCTAACCCTAACCCTAATCCTTAAAACTACCCTAACCCTAAACCTAACCTTAACCTCAACCCTAAACCTAACCCTAACCCTAACCCTTACCCTTACACTAACCCTAACCCTAATCCGAACACTAAACCTTACCCTTATCCTAACCCTAACCCTAACCCTAAACCTAACCCTAACCCTAACCCTTACCATTACTCTAATCCTAACCCTTACCCTAGCCCTAACCCTATCCCTAACCTTACCCTAACCCTAACCTTAAGCCTAACTCCTAACCCTAACCCTAAACCTAACTCTAACCCTAACACTAAACCTAACCCTAACCCTAACACTTACCCTACCCTAACCCTAACCCTAACCCTAACCCTTAACCTTACCCTAACGCTAACCCTATCCCTAACCCTAAACCAAACCCTAACACATACCCTTACCCTAACCCTAAACCTAACCCCAACCCTAACCCTAATCCTAACCCTAAACCTTAACCTTAACCTAAACGTAACCCTAACCCTTACCATAAACCTAACTCTAACCCTAACCCTAAACCTAACCCTAACCCTTACACTTACCCTAACCCTAACCCTAAACCTAACGCTATCCCTAACCTTAAACATAACCCTAACCCTTACCCTAACCCTAACCCTAATCCTAACCCTAATCCTTACCCTTACCCTAATCCTAACCCTAACCCTAAACCTAACCCTCACCCTAACCATAACCCTAACCCTAACACTAACCTTAACCCTAACCCTTACCCTAACCCTAACCCTAACCCTTATCCTTACCCTAACCCTAACCCTAACCCTAAACCTAACCCTAATAATAAACATAACCCTTACCCTTACCCTAACCCTAAACCTAAACCTAACCTAAACACTTACCCTTATCCTAACCTTGAACCTAAACCTAAACCTAACCCTAACCCTAACCCTTACCCTTACCCTAACCTTAACCCTAACCTTAACCCTAACCCTTACCCTTACCCTAACCCTTACCCTTAACCAACCATAACCTAACTCTAACCCCAATCCTAACCCTATCCCTTAACCTAAACCTAACCCTAACCCTAACCCTTACGCTAAACCTAACCCTAAACCTAACTCTAACCCTAACCCTAACCCTGACACCATCCCTAACCCTAACCTAACCCTAAACCTTACCCTAACCCTAACCCTAACCTTAACCCTGACCCTAACCCTAACCCCAACACTTACCCTAACCTAACCCTAACCCTTACCCTAACCCTAACCCTAACAGTAACTCTAACCTTAAACCTAACCGTAACCTTAACACTAAACCTTACACTTACCCTAACCCTAACCCTAAAACTATCCCTAGCGCTAACCCTAACCCTAACCCTTACCCTATCCCTAAACCTAAACCTAACCCTATCGCTAACCATAACCCTAACACATAAACCTAACCCTATCCCTAATCCTTACCCTAACCCTAACTCTAACCCTAACTGTAACACTTACACTTACCCTAACCCTAACCCTTATCCTAACCCTAACCCGAACCCTAACACTTTACCTAACCCGAACACTAACCCTAAACCCTAACCCTAAGCCTTACCCTAACCCTAAACGCAAACCTAACCCTTACCCTTACCCTAAACCTAACCCTAACTCTAATCCTAACCCTAACCCTAACCCTTACACTAAACTTAACCCTAAACCTTACTCTAACCCTAACCATAACCTCAATCTTAACCCTAACCCAAAACCTTACCCACCCTAACCCTAACCCTAACCCTCAAGCTTACCCTAAACCTTACCCCAACCCTAACCCTAACCCTTAACCTAAACCTAACCCTAACCCTAACCTCAAGCTTAACCCAAAGCCTAACCCTAACCCTAACCCTTACCCTTACCTTTATCCTAACCCTAACCCTAACCCTAACCCTAACCCTTACCCTTTCCCTAACCCTAAACCTTACACTAACCCTTTCCCTTACCCTAACCCTAACCCTAACCCTAACCTTAACCCTAACCCTAAACCTAACCCTAAACCTAACACTAACCCTAACCCTAAACCTAACGCTAACACTTCCTCTTTCCCTAACCCTAACCCTAAACCTAACCCTCACCCTAACCCTAACCCTAACCCTACCTCTAATCCTAACACTAAACCTAACCCTAATCTTACCCTTATCCTAAACCTAACCCAAACACTAACCCCTACCCTAACCCTAAGCCTAACCCTAACCCTTAACCTAACCCTAACCCTAACCCTAACCCCTTACCCTAACCCTAAACCTAAACTTAACCCTAACCATAACCCTAACCCTTACCTTAACCCTAACCCTAACCCTAACCCTTACGCTTACCCTAACACTGACCCTAACCCTAACCCTAACCCTAACCCTAACCCTAACCCTAACCCTAATACATACCCTTACCCTAAACCTAAACTAAACCTAACCCTAACCCTTAAACTAACCCTAACCCTAACCCTAACCCTTACCCTTACCCTAACCCTAACCCTAAGCTTAACCCTAACCCTTACCCTTTCCCTAAACCTAAACCTAACCCTAACCCTTACCCTTACCCTTACACTTACCCTAACCCTAACCCTAAACCTAACCCTAACGCTAACCCTAACCCTAACCCTTACCCTTACCCTAACCCTAACCCTAAACCTAACCCTATCGCTAAACCTAAACCTAACACCTAAACCTAACCCTATCCCTAATACTTACCCTAACATTAACTATAACCCTAACTGTAACACTTACCCTTACCCTAACCCCTAACCCTTATCCTAACCCTAAACCTAACCCTAACCCTTTACCTAACCAGAACACTAACCCTAAACCCTAACCCTAAGCCTTACCCTAACCCTAAACCCAAACCTAACCCTTACCCTTACCCTAACCCTAAACCTTACTCTAACCCTAACCATAACCCTAAACCTAAACTTTACCTTAACTCTAACCCTAACCTTATCCCTAACCCTTACCCTAACCCTAACCCTAACCCTAACCCTTTCCCCAACCCTAACCCTAACCATAACACTAAACTTTGCCCTAACTCTAAACCTAACCCTAACCCTAAACTTAACCCCAACCCTAAACCTAACCCTAATCCTAACCCTTACCCTAACACTTACCCTAACCCTAACCCTAACCCTAACACTTACCCTTACCCTAACTCTAACCCTAAACTTAAACCTAACCCTTACCCTAACCCTAACCCTAACCCTAACCCTAACCCTAATACATACCCTTACCCTAAACCTAAACTAAACCTAACCCTAACCCTTAAACTAACCCTAACCCTAACCCTAACCCTTACCCTTACCCTAACCCTAACCCTAAGCTTAACCCTAACCCTTACCCTTTCCCTAAACCTAAACCTAACCCTAACCCTTACCCTTACCCTTACACTTACCCTAACCCTAACCCTAAACCTAACCCTAACGCTAACCCTAACCCTAACCCTTACCCTTACCCTAACCCTAACCCTAAACCTAACCCTATCGCTAACCCTAAACCTAACACCTAAACCTAACCCTATCCCTAATACTTACCCTAACATTAACTATAACCCTAACTGTAACACTTACCCTTACCCTAACCTAACCCTTATCCTAACCCTAAACCTAACCCTAACCCTTTACCTAACCAGAACACTAACCCTAAACCCTAACCCTAAGCCTTACCCTAACCCTAAACCCAAACCTAACCCTTACCCTTACCCTAACCCTAAACCTTACTCTAACCCTAACCATAACCCTAAACCTAAACTTTACCTTAACTCTAACCCTAACCTTATCCCTAACCCTTACCCTAACCCTAACCCTAACCCTAACCCTTTCCCCAACCCTAACCCTAACCATAACACTAAACTTTGCCCTAACTCTAAACCTAACCCTAACCCTAAACTTAACCCCAACCCTAAACCTAACCCTAATCCTAACCCTTACCCTAACACTTACCCTAACCCTAACCCTAACCCTAACACTTACCCTTACCCTAACTCTAACCCTAAACTTAAACCTAACCCTTACCCTAACCCTAACCCTAACCCTAACCCTAACCCTAATACATACCCTTACCCTAAACCTAAACTAAACCTAACCCTAACCCTTAAACTAACCCTAACCCTAACCCTAACCCTTACCCTTACCCTAACCCTAACCCTAAGCTTAACCCTAACCCTTACCCTTTCCCTAAACCTAAACCTAACCCTAACCCTTACCCTTACCCTTACACTTACCCTAACCCTAACCCTAACCTAACCCTAACGCTAACCCTAACCCTAACCCTTACCCTTACCCTAACCCTAACCCTAAACCTAACCCTATCGCTAACCCTAAACCTAACACCTAAACCTAACCCTATCCCTAATACTTACCCTAACATTAACTATAACCCTAACTGTAACACTTACCCTTACCCTAACCCTAACCCTTATCCTAACCCTAAACCTAACCCTAACCCTTTACCTAACCAGAACACTAACCCTAAACCCTAACCCTAAGCCTTACCCTAACCCTAAACCCAAACCTAACCCTTACCCTTACCCTAACCCTAAACCTTACTCTAACCCTAACCATAACCCTAAACCTAAACTTTACCTTAACTCTAACCCTAACCTTATCCCTAACCCTTACCCTAACCCTAACCCTAACCCTAACCCTTTCCCCAACCCTAACCTAACCATAACACTAAACTTTGCCCTAACTCTAAACCTAACCCTAACCCTAAACTTAACCCCAACCCTAAACCTAACCCTAATCCTAACCCTTACCCTAACACTTACCCTAACCCTAACCCTAACACTTACCCTTACCCTAACTCTAACCCTAAACTTAAACCTAACCCTTACCCTAACCCTAACCCTAACCCTAACCCTAACCCTAACACTTACATTAAGCCTAACCCTAATCCTAACCCTTACCCTAACCCTTACCCTAACCCTAACCCTAAACTTTACCCTAACTCTAACCCTAACCCTAACCCTAACACCTAACTCTAACCCTTAACCTAACCCTAACCCTAACCCTTAAACTTAACCAAACCTAAACCTAACTCTAACCCTAACCCTAACCCTTACTCTAACCCTAACCATAACCCTAACCCTTACCCTAACCCTAACCGTAACCTTAACCCTAACCCTTACCCTTACTCTCACCCTAACTTAGCCCTAAACATAAGCCTAACCCTAACCTTAGCTCTAACATTTATCCTTACCCTAACCCAAACCCTAAACCTAACCCTAACCATAACCCTAACCCTCAACCATACCCTAATCCTAAACCTAACCCTAACACTTATTCTAACCCTAACCCTAACCCTATCCATAACCCTAACCCTAACTTTAAACCTAACCCTTACCCTTACCCTAAACCTAGCCGTAACACGAACCCTAACCCTAACACTTACCCTAACCCTAACCCTAACTCATAACCTTACCCTAACCCTAAATCTCATCCTAACCCTAAACCTAACCCTAATCCTAATCCTAACCCTAAGCATAACCCTAACCCTAACCCTAATCCTTAAAACTACCCTAACCTAAACCTAACCTTAACCTCAACCCTAAACCTAACCCTAACCCTAACCCTTACCCTTACACTAACCCTAACCCTAATCCGAACACTAAACCTTACCCTTATCCTAACCCTAACCCTAACCCTAAACCTAACCCTAACCCTAACCCTTACCATTACTCTAATCCTAACCCTTACCCTAGCCCTAACCCTATCCCTAACCTTACCCTAACCCTAACCTTAAGCCTAACTCCTAACCCTAACCCTAAACCTAACTCTAACCCTAACACTAACCTAACCCTAACCCTAACACTTACCCTACCCTAACCCTAACCCTAACCCTAACCCTTAACCTTACCCTAACGCTAACCCTATCCCTAACCCTAAACCAAACCCTAACACATACCCTTACCCTAACCCTAAACCTAACCCCAACCCTAACCCTAATCCTAACCCTAAACCTTAACCTTAACCTAAACGTAACCCTAACCCTTACCATAAACCTAACTCTAACCCTAACCCTAAACCTAACCCTTACACTTACCCTAACCCTAACCCTAAACCTAACGCTATCCCTAACCTTAAACATAACCCTAACCCTTACCCTAACCCTAACCCTAATCCTAACCCTAATCCTTACCCTTACCCTAATCCTAACCCTAACCCTAAACCTAACCCTCACCCTAACCATAACCCTAACCCTAACACTAACCTTAACCCTAACCCTTACCCTAACCCTAACCCTAACCCTTATCCTTACCCTAACCCTAACCCTAACCCTAAACCTAACCCTAATAATAAACATAACCCTTACCCTTACCCTAACCCTAAACCTAAACCTAACCTAAACACTTACCCTTATCCTAACCTTGAACCTAAACCTAAACCTAACCCTAACCCTAACCCTTACCCTTACCCTAACCTTAACCCTAACCTTAACCCTAACCCTTACCCTTACCCTAACCCTTACCCTTAACCAACCATAACCTAACTCTAACCCCAATCCTAACCCTATCCCTTAACCTAAACCTAACCCTAACCCTAACCCTTACGCTAAACCTAACCCTAAACCTAACTCTAACCCTAACCCTAACCCTGACACCATCCCTAACCCTAACCTAACCCTAAACCTTACCCTAACCCTAACCCTAACCTTAACCCTGACCCTAACCCTAACCCCAACACTTACCCTAACCTAACCCTAACCCTTACCCTAACCCTAACCCTAACAGTAACTCTAACCTTAAACCTAACCGTAACCTTAACACTAAACCTTACACTTACCCTAACCCTAACCCTAAAACTATCCCTAGCGCTAACCCTAACCCTAACCCTTACCCTATCCCTAAACCTAAACCTAACCCTATCGCTAACCATAACCCTAACACATAAACCTAACCCTATCCCTAATCCTTACCCTAACCCTAACTCTAACCCTAACTGTAACACTTACACTTACCCTAACCCTAACCCTTATCCTAACCCTAACCCGAACCCTAACACTTTACCTAACCCGAACACTAACCCTAAACCCTAACCCTAAGCCTTACCCACTAACCCTAAACGCAAACCTAACCCTTACCCTTACCCTAAACCTAACCCTAACTCTAATCCTAACCCTAACCCTAACCCTTACACTAAACTTAACCCTAAACCTTACTCTAACCCTAACCATAACCTCAATCTTAACCCTAACCCAAAACCTTACCCACCCTAACCCTAACCCTAACCCTCAAGCTTACCCTAAACCTTACCCCAACCCTAACCCTAACCCTTAACCTAAACCTAACCCTAACCCTAACCTCAAGCTTAACCCAAAGCCTAACCCTAACCCTAACCCTTACCCTTACCTTTATCCTAACCCTAACCCTAACCCTAACCCTAACCCTTACCCTTTCCCTAACCCTAAACCTTACACTAACCCTTTCCCTTACCCTAACCCTAACCCTAACCCTAACCTTAACCCTAACCCTAAACCTAACCCTAAACCTAACACTAACCCTAACCCTAAACCTAACGCTAACACTTCCTCTTTCCCTAACCCTAACCCTAAACCTAACCCTCACCCTAACCCTAACCCTAACCCTACCTCTAATCCTAACACTAAACCTAACCCTAATCCTTACCCTTATCCTAAACCTAACCCAAACACTAACCCCTACCCTAACCCTAAGCCTAACCCTAACCCTTAACCTAACCCTAACCCTAACCCTAACCCTTACCCTAACCCTAAACCTAACCTTAAACCTAACCATAACCCTAACCCTTACCTTAACCCTAACCCTAACCCTAACCCTTACGCTTACCCTAACACTGACCCTAACCCTAACCCTAACCCTAACCCTAACCCTAACCCTAATACATACCCTTACCCTAAACCTAAACTAAACCTAACCCTAACCCTTAAACTAACCCTAACCCTAACCCTAACCCTTACCCTTACCCTAACCCTAACCCTAAGCTTAACCCTAACCCTTACCCTTTCCCTAAACCTAAACCTAACCCTAACCCTTACCCTTACCCTTACACTTACCCTAACCCTAACCCTAAACCTAACCCTAACGCTAACCCTAACCCTAACCCTTACCCTTACCCTAACCCTAACCCTAAACCTAACCCTATCGCTAACCCTAAACCTAACACCTAAACCTAACCCTATCCCTAATACTTACCCTAACATTAACTATAACCCTAACTGTAACACTTACCCTTACCCTAACCCTAACCCTTATCCTAACCCTAAACCTAACCCTAACCCTTTACCTAACCAGAACACTAACCCTAAACCCTAACCCTAAGCCTTACCCTAACCCTAAACCCAAACCTAACCCTTACTCTTACCCTAACCCTAAACCTTACTCTAACCCTAACCATAACCCTAAACCTAAACTTTACCTTAACTCTAACCCTAACCTTATCCCTAACCCTTACCCTAACCCTAACCCTAACCCTAACCCTTTCCCCAACCCTAACCCTAACCATAACACTAAACTTTGCCCTAACTCTAAACCTAACCCTAACCCTAAACTTAACCCCAACCCTAAACCTAACCCTAATCCTAACCCTTACCCTAACACTTACCCTAACCCTAACCCTAACCCTAACACTTACCCTTACCCTAACTCTAACCCTAAACTTAAACCTAACCCTTACCCTAACCCTAACCCTAACCCTAACCCTAACCCTAATACATACCCTTACCCTAAACCTAAACTAAACCTAACCCTAACCCTTAAACTAACCCTAACCCTAACCCTAACCCTTACCCTTACCCTAACCCTAACCCTAAGCTTAACCCTAACCCTTACCCTTTCCCTAAACCTAAACCTAACCCTAACCCTTACCCTTACCCTTACACTTACCCTAACCCTAACCCTAAACCTAACCCTAACGCTAACCCTAACCCTAACCCTTACCCTTACCCTAACCCTAACCCTAAACCTAACCCTATCGCTAACCCTAAACCTAACACCTAAACCTAACCCTATCCCTAATACTTACCCTAACATTAACTATAACCCTAACTGTAACACTTACCCTTACCCTAACCCTAACCCTTATCCTAACCCTAAACCTAACCCTAACCCTTTACCTAACCAGAACACTAACCCTAAACCCTAACCCTAAGCCTTACCCTAACCCTAAACCCAAACCTAACCCTTACCCTTACCCTAACCCTAAACCTTACTCTAACCCTAACCATAACCCTAAACCTAAACTTTACCTTAACTCTAACCCTAACCTTATCCCTAACCCTTACCCTAACCCTAACCCTAACCCTAACCCTTTCCCCAACCCTAACCCTAACCATAACACTAAACTTTGCCCTAACTCTAAACCTAACCCTAACCCTAAACTTAACCCCAACCCTAAACCTAACCCTAATCCTAACCCTTACCCTAACACTTACCCTAACCCTAACCCTAACACTTACCCTTACCCTAACTCTAACCCTAAACTTAAACCTAACCCTTACCCTAACCCTAACCCTAACCCTAACCCTAACCCTAACACTTACATTAAGCCTAACCCTAATCCTAACCCTTACGCTAACCCTTACCCTAACCCTAACCCTAAACTTTACCCTAACTCTAACCCTAACCCTAACCCTAACACCTAACTCTAACCCTTAACCTAACCCTAACCCTAACCCTTAAACTTAACCAAACCTAAACCTAACTCTAACCCTAACCCTAACCCTTACTCTAACCCTAACCATAACCCTAACCCTTACCCTAACCCTAACCGTAACCTTAACCCTAACCCTTACCCTTACTCTCACCCTAACCTTAACCCTAAACATAAGCCTAACCCTAACCTTAGCTCTAACATTTATCCTTACCCTAACCCAAACCCTAAACCTAACCCTAACCATAACCCTAACCCTCAACCATACCCTAATCCTAAACCTAACCCTAACACTTATTCTAACCCTAACCCTAACCCTATCCATAACCCTAACCCTAACTTTAAACCTAACCCTTACCCTTACCCTAAACCTAGCCGTAACACGAACCCTAACCCTAACACTTACCCTAACCCTAACCCTAACTCATAACCTTACCCTAACCCTAAATCTCATCCTAACCCTAAACCTAACCCTAATCCTAATCCTAACCCTAAGCATAACCCTAACCCTAACCCTAATCCTTAAAACTACCCTAACCCTAAACCTAACCTTAACCTCAACCCTAAACCTAACCCTAACCCTAACCCTTGCCCTTACCCTATCCCTAACCCTAAACCTAACCCTAACCCTAACCCTTACCCTTACACTAACCCTAACCCTAATCCGAACACTAAACCTTACCCTTATCCTAACCCTAACCCTAACCCTAAACCTAACCCTAACCCTAACCCTTACCATTACTCTAATCCTAACCCTTAACCTAGCCCTAACCCTAGCCCTAACCTTACCCTAACCCTAACCTTAAGCCTAACTCCTAACCCTAACCCTAAACCTAACTCTAACCCTAACACTAAACCTAACCCTAACCCTAACACTTACCCTACCCTAACCCTAACCCTAACCCTAACCCTTAACCTTACCCTAACGCTAACCCTATCCCTAACCCTAAACCAAACCCTAACACATACCCTTACCCTAACCCTAAACCTAACCCCAACCCTAACCCTAATCCTAACCCTAAACCTTAACCTTAACCTAAACGTAACCCTAACCCTTACCATAAACCTAACTCTAACCCTAACCCTAAACCTAACCCTTACACTTACCCTAACCCTAACCCTAAACCTAACGCTATCCCTAACCCTAAACATAACCCTAACCCTTACCCTAACCCTAACCCTAATCCTAACCCTAATCCTTACCCTTACCCTAATCCTAACCCTAACCCTAACCCTAACCCTTCACCTAACCCAAACACTAACCCTAACCCCTAACCCTTACCCTAACACTAACAGTAACCCTAACCCCTTACCCTAATGCTAACCCTAACACTAACGCTAACCCCTAACCGTAACCCTAACCCTTATCATTATCCTAACCCTAAACCTAACCCTAACACTTACCCTTACCCTAACCCCTACCCTAACCTTAACCCTAACCCTAAAGCACAACCTAACCCTAACCCTAACCCTAACCCTTACCCTTACCCTAACCCTGACACTTACCCTAACCCTAAAACTAAAACTTATCCTTACCCTAAAGCTAACCCTAACCCTAACCCTAACCCTAACCCTAACACATACCCTTACCCTAACCCTAACCCTTACCGTAACCCTAAACCTATACTAAACCACACCCTAATACTAACCCAAAACCTTACCCTAACACTAACCTTAACCCCAACACTAAACCCAACCGCAACCCTAACCTTAAACCTTACCCTTACCCTAAACCTAACCATAAACTTAACCCTAACCCTAGCCCTAACCCTTACCCTAACCCTAATCCTGATCCTAACCCTAACACTTACCCTTACGCTAAACCTAACCCTAACCCTAAAGCTAACCTAACCTTAACGCTAACCCTTAACCTTACCCTTACCCTAACCCTAACCCTAACCCTAAACCTAACCTTAACCCTAACCCTAACCCTTACCCTTACGCTAAACCTAACCCTAAAAATTACCCTAACCCTAAACCTAACCCTAACCCTTACCCTAACCCTAACCCTAAGCCTAACCCCTAACCCTAAACCTAAACCTAATTCTAACCCTAACCCTAATCCTAAACTTAACCCTAACACTTACCCTAACCCTAATCCTAACCCTTACCCTAACCCTAACCCTAACCCTAACCTTAACCATAAACCTACCCCTAACCCTAAACTTAACTCAAACCCTAACCCTAACACTTGCCCTTACCCTTACCCTAACCCTAACCCTAAACCTAACACTAACCCTAACCCTAAACCTAAGAATAACTCTTACCCTTACCCTAAGCCTAACCCTAAACCTAACCCTCACTCTAACCCTAACCCTAACCCCACCTCTAACTCTAACCCTAAACCTAACCCGAATCCTTACCCTTATCCTAAACCTAACCCTAACACTAACACTTACCCTGAACCTAACCACTACCCTAACTCTAACCCTAACCCTTACCCTAACCATAACCCTAACCATAACCCTAAACCTTACCCTTACCCTAAACCTATCCCTAACCCTTACCCTAAACCTAACCCTAACCCTAACCCTAACCTTTACCCTTACCTTAACCCTAACACTAACCATAACACTTACGCTTACCCTAACACTAAACCTACCCCTAACCCTAACCCTTACCCTAACCCTAAACCTAACCCTAATCCGTATCCTCACCCTGAACCTAACCCTAACCCTAACCCTAACCCTAAACTTAACCCTGACCCTAACCCTAACCCTAACCTTAACCCTAAACCTAACCCTAACCCTAACCCTAAAACTAACCCTAACACTTACCCTTACCCTAACCTTGAACCTAACCCTAAACCTAACCCTAACCCTAACCCTTACCCTTACCCTAACCCTAACCCTAAACTTAACCCTAACTCTTACCCTTACCCTAACCATTACCCTTACCCTAACCCTAAACCTAACCCTAACCCTTACCCTTACGCTTACCCTATTCCTAACCCTAACCCTCACCCTAACCCTTACCCTTACACTTACCCTAACCATAAACCTAAGCCTAACCCTAAACCTAACCCTAACCCTTATCCTTACCCTAACCCTAACCCTAACCATAACCCTAACCCTAAACCTAACCCTAATATTAAACCTAACCCTAACCCTAACCCTATCCCTAATCCTAACCCTAACCCCTAACCCTAACCCTTAACCTAACCCTAACTCTAACCCTTACCCTTAACCAACCCTAAACCTAACTATAACCCCAATCCTAGCCCTATCCCTTAACCCAAACCTAACCCTAACCCTAACAATTACCCTAAACCTAACCCTAAACCTAACTCTAACCCTAATCCTAACCCTGCCCCCATCCCTAACCCTAACCTAACCCTAAACCTTACCCTAACCCTAACCCTAACCCTAACCTTAACCCTGACCCTAACCCTAACCCCAACCCTTATCCTAACCTAACCCTAACCCTTACCCTAACCCTAACCCTAACCCTAACCTTAAACCTAACACTAATCTTAACACTAAACCTTATCCTTACCCTAACCCTAAACCTAACCCTAACCCTAACCCTAACCTTAACCCCAACCCTAACCCTTGCCCTTACCCTAATCCTAACCCTAAACCTACCCTAACCCTAACAGTAACCTTAACCCTAACCCTAAATCAAACCCTAAACCTAACCCTTACACTTACCCTAACCCTAACCCTAAAACTATCCCTAACGCTAACCCTAACCCTAACCCTTACCCTAACCCTAAACCCAAACCTAACCCTTACCCTTACACTAAACCTAACCCTAACTCTAATCCTAACCCTAACCCCAACCCTTACCCTAACCCTAACTCTAAACCTAACTGTAACACTTACCCTTACCCTAACCCTAATCCTTATCCTAACCCTAACCCTTACCCTAACCCTAACCCTAACCCTTACTCTAACCCTAACCCTAACCTCAATTTAACCCTAACCCTAACCCTTACCCACCCTAACCCTAACCCTAACCCTCACCCTTACCCTTACCCTAACCCTAACCCTAACACTTAACCTAAACCTAACCCTAACCCTAACCTCAAGCTTAACCCAAAGCATAACCCTAACCCTAAACCTTACCCTTAAATTTATCCTAACCCTAACCCTAAGCCTAACCCTAACACTTACCATAACCGTAAACCTAACCCTAATCCTAACCCTAACCCCAACCCTTACCCTAACCTAACCCTAAATCTTACCCACCCTAACCCTAACCCTAACCCTAACCCTAACCCTTACCCTAACCTAACCCTAACCCTTACCCTAACCCTAACCCTAACCCTAAATCTAACCTTAACCCTAACCGTAACCCTAACCCCAACCCTTACCCTAACCTAAACATAACCCTTACCCTAACCCTAACCCTAACCCTAACCTTAACCCAAAACCTAACCTTAACCCTAACCCTTACCCTTACCCTAACCATAAACCTAACCCTAACCGTAACCTAAACTTAACCCTAACCCTAACCCTTGCCCTTACACTAAACCTAACCCTAAACCTAACCCTAACCCTAACCGTAACCTTAACCCTAACCCTAAACCAAACCCTAAACCTAAGCCTTACACTTACCCTAACCCTAACCCTATCCCTAATCCTTACCCTAAACCTAACCCTAACCCTAACAGTAACACTTACCCTTACCCTAACCCTAACCCTTATCCTACCCTAACCCTAACCCTTTACCTAATCCTAACACTAACCCTAACACCTAACCCTAACCCTTACCTTAACCCTAAACTCAAACCTAACCCTTACCCTTACCCTAAACCTAACCCTAACTCTCATCCTAACCCTAACCCTAACCCTTACCCTACGCTAACCCTAACCCTTACTCTAACCCTAACCCTAAACTCAATCAAACCCTAACCCTAACCCTAACCCTTACCCACCCTAAACCTAAACCTACCCTCACCCTTACCATAAACCTTACCCTAACCCTAACCCTAACCCTTAACCTAACCATAACCCTAACCCTAACCTCAAGCTTAACCCAAAGCCTAACCCTAACCCTAACCCTTACCCTTACCTTTATCCTAACCCTAACCCTAACCCTAACCCTAACACTTACCCTACACCTAAACCAAACCCTAACAATTACCCTTAACCTAACCCTAACCCTAACCTTAACCCCAACCCTAAATCTAACCCTATCCCTAACCTTAACCCTTACCATAACCCTAAAACTGACCCTAACCCTAACACTTACCCTTACCCTAACCCTAACCCTTATCGTAAACCTAATCCTAACCCTAACCGTAACCCTTAACCTAACCCTAACATTAACCCTAAACCTTACCCTACCCCTAACCCTTACTCTAACCCTAACCCTAACCCTTACCCTTACTATAACCCTAACCCTAACTCTAACCCTAATCCTAACCCTAACCCTTACCCTTACTCTGACCCTAACCCTAACCCTAAACTTAACGCTAACCCTAACCCTAACCCTAACACTTACCAAAACCTAACCCTAATCCTAATCCTTACTCTAACACTAAACATTACCCTAAACCTTACCCTTTCCCTAACCCTAACCCTAACCCTAAACCTAACCCTAACCTAATCCTAACTCTAACCCTAACCTTAAACCTAACCCTAAACCTAATCCTAACCCTTACCCTAACCATAACCCTAACCCTAACCCTAAAACTTACACTTACCCTAACCCTTATCCTAACACTAACCCTAACCCTAACTCTAACCCTAACGCTTAACCGAACCCAAAACTAACCCTAACCCCTAACCCTAACCCTTACCTAAACCTAACCCTAACCCTAACACTTACCCTTACCCTAAACCTATAACTAACTCTGACCCTAACCCTAACCCTAACCCTGACCCTTACCCTAACCCTAACCCTAACCCTTACTCTAACCCTAACCCTAAACTGAATCTTAACCCTAACCCTAACCCTAACACATACCCTTACCCTAACCCTAACACTAACCCTCACCCTTACCCTAACCCTTACCCTAACCATTACCCTAACACTAACCCTAACCCTTACCCTAACACTAACCCTACCTTCAACCTTAATCCAAAGCCTAACCCTAACCCTAACCCTTACCCTTATCCTTAACCTAACCCTAACCCTAACTCTACCCCTAACACTTACCCTAAACCTAACTCTAACCCTAACACTTACCCTTACTCTAACACTAACCCTAACTTAACCCAACTTTAAACCTAACCCTAACCCTAACCCTAACCCTTACCCTAACCCTAAATCTAACCCTAACCCTAACACTTAACCTTACCCTAACCCTAACCCTTATCCTAACAATAACCTAACCATAACCCTAACCCTTAACCTAACCCTAAAATTAACCCAGCCCCTAACCCTAACCCTTACCCTAACCCTAACCCTAACCCTAACCCTTACCCTTAGACTAACCCTAACCCTAACCCTAACCCTTACCCTTACCTTACCCTAACCCTAACCCGAAACCTAAACCTAACCCGAACCCTAACCCTATCCCTAACCCTAACTCTTATCCTTACCGTAACCCTAGCCCTAAACCTAACACTAACCCTAACCCTTAACCCTAACCGTAACTCTACCTCTAACCCTAACTGTTACCCTAACCCTAACCTCAAACTTAACCCTATCCCTAACCCTAACCCTTACCCTTACTATAACACTAAGCCTAACCCTAAGAATAACCCTAACCCTTACCCTAACCCTAACCCTAAACCTAACCCTTACCCTTACCCTAACACTAAGCCTAACCCTAACCCTAACCCCAACCCTAACCCTTACCCTAACCATAACCCTAATCCTAACCCTAAACCTAACCCTAACCCTAACCTTAAACCTAACCCTAACCCTAACCTAACCCTTACCGTTATCCTAAACTTACCCAAACTTAACCCAAACCCTAAACCTAACCAGAACTCTCACCCTAACCCTGACCTTAACCCTAACCCTAAACCTAACCCTAACCATACCCTAACCCTAACCCTAACCTTAACAGTAACCCTTACACTTAACATCACCCTAAACTTAACCCTAACCCTAACCCTAACCCTTACCCTAACCATAAGCCTAATCCTAACCCTATCCTTCACCCTAAACTAACCCTAACCCTAACACTTTCCCTTTCCCTAACCCTAACCCTAACCTTAACCCCAACCCTAAACCTAACCCTAACACTAACACTTACCCTTACTCTAACCCTAACCCTTACCTAACCCTAACCCTAACCCTAACCCTTAACCTAACCCTAACATTAACCCAAACTCCTAACCCTAACCTTACCTTTACCCTTACACTAACCCTAACCCTAACCCTTACCCTTTCCCTAACCCTAACCCTAATCCTTACCCTACCCTAACCCTAACGCTTACCCTAACACTAACCCTAACCCTAACCTCAAACTTAAACCTAACCCTAACCCTAACCCTAACCGTTACCCTTACTATAACACTAAGCCTAACCCTACACATAACCCTAACCCTTACCCTAACCCTAACCCTAAACCTAACCCTAAACCTAACCCTAACTCTAACCCTAACCTCAACCTTTTAACCCTAACCCTTACCCTAAACCTTACCCTTACCCTTACCCTAACACTAAGCTAACCCTAACCTAAGCCTTACCCTTACCCAACCCTAACTGTAACCTTACCCCAACCTTAAACCTAACCCTAACCCTAACCTAAACCTAACCCTTACCCTAACCCTAACCCTAACCCTTACCCTAATCCTAACCCTAATCTTAACCCTAACCCTTACCCTTACCCTCAGCTTTACCTTAACTCTAAAATTTATCCTTACCCTAACCCTAACCCCAAACCTAACCCTAACCTTAAACCTAACACTTAACCTTACCCTAAACCTAAACCTAACCCTAACCCTTACCCTTAGCCTTACCCTAACCCTAAACCTAACCCTGACCCTAACTTGAACCCTAACCCTTACTCTTACCCTAACCCTAACCGTAACCCTAACCCTAACACATAACCTTACCGTAACCCTAACCCTAACCTTAACCCTAACACCTAACCCTAATCCTAACCATAACCCTAACCCTAAGCATAACCCTACCCCTAACCCTAACCCTAATCTTTAACCTACCCTAACCCTAAACCTAACCTTAACCCCAAACCTAACCCTAACCCTAACCCTAACCCTTACACTAACCTAACCCTAACCCTTACCCTAACCCTAATCTTAACCCTAACCCTTACCCTTACCCTCACCCTAACCTTAACTCTAACATTTATCCTTATCCTAACCCTAACCCCAAACCTAACCCTAAACCTAAACCTAACACTTACCCTTACCCTAACCCTAAACCTAACCCTAACCCTTACCTTTACCCTTACCCTAACCCTAACGCTAAACCTAACCCTAACCCTAACCCTAACCCTAACGCTAGACTCAAACTTAACCCTAACCATAACCCTTACCATTACTCTAAAACTAAGCCTAACCTAACCCTAACACTAACCTCAAACTTAACCCTAACCATAACACTAACACTAAACCTTACCCTTACCCTAACACTAAGCCTAAACCTAACCCTAACCCTAACCCTAACCCTTACCTTACTCTAACCCTAACCCTAATACTAACCGTAAACCTAACCCTAAACCTAACCCTAACCTCAACCTTAACCCTAACGCTAACCCTAACCCTAAGCCTTACCCTTAACCTAAACCTAACCGTAACCCTTAACCTAAACCTAACCCTAACACTAACCCAAAGCTCAACATTAACCCTAACCATAACCCTAACCCTAACCCTTACCCTTACACTAACACTAAGCCTAACTCTAACCCTACCCCTAACCCTAACCCTAAACCTAACCCTTACCCTAACCATAACCCTAATCCTAACCCTAAACCTAACCCTAACCCTAACCTTAACCCTAACCCTAAACCTAACCTAACCCTTACCCTTACCCTAACCCTAACCCTAACCTTAACCCCAACCCTAAACCTAACCATAATCCTAACCCTAACCCTAACCCTAAACCGAATCCTAACCCTAACCCTTAACCTTACCTGAACCCTAACTCTAACCCTAAACCTAACCCTAACCCTTACCCTAACCATAACTCTAGGCCTAACTCCAAACCCTAACCCTAACCTTAACTCTAACCCTAACCCTAAACCTAACCCTTACCCTAACTCTAACCCTAACCCTTACACTAACACTAACCCTAACCCTAACCTTAACCCTAACCCTAACCCTGATCCTAACGCTAACCTTAACCCTAACACTAACCCTAACACTAACGCTAACCCTAACCTTAACCCTAAGCCTAATCCTAACCCTAACCCTAACCCTAACCCTTGCCCTTAACCTAACCCTAACCCTAAACCTAACACTAACCCTAACCATAAACCTAACCCTAACCCTTACCCTTATCCTAACCCTAACCCTCAACCTAACACTCACCTTAACACTAACCCTAACCTCTAACCCTAACCCTAAACCTAACCCTAATCCTTACCCTTATCAGAAACCTAACCCTAACCCTAACCCTTATCCTTACCCTAACCCTAACTCTAACCCTAAACCTTACCCTAACATTAAACCTAACCCTTACCCTTACCCTAACACTTAACCTTACCCTAAACCCTACCCTAACTCTAACCCTAACCGTAACCCTAACCCTAACCCTAACCCTAACCCTTACACTTACCCTAAACTAACCCTAACCCTAACCCTAACCCTAACACATACCATTACCCTAACCCTGACCCTAACCGTAACCCTAACCCTAACCCTAACCCTTATCCTAACCCTAACCCTAACCCTTTCCTTACCCTAAGCCTAACCCTAACGTTAACCACAACCCTAAACATAATCTTAACCCTCACCCTTACCCTTACCCTAACCCTAACCCTGAAACCTAACCCTAAGATTAACCCAAACCTTACCCTAACCCTAACCCTAAATCTAAACCAAACCCATACCTTACCCTCACCCTAACCCTAAACTTAACATTAACCCTAACCCTAACCCTAACCCTAACACTTACCCTTATCCTAACCCATCCCTATCCCTAACCCTAACCATAACCCTACACCTAACCCTTACCCTTATCCTAACCCTAACCATAACCCTAACCCTTATCCTTACCCTAACCCTAACTCTAACCCTAAACCTTACGCTAACATTAAACCTAACCCTTACCCTTACCCTAATCCTAACCCTAAACCTAAACCTAACACTTACCCTTACCCTAACCCTAAACCGAACCATAAACCAAACCCTAACACTAACCCTTAACCTTACCCTAACCCTAACCCTAAACTTAACCCTAACCCTTACCGTTACCCTAACCCTAAACTTAACCCTAACCCTTACCCTTACCCTTACCCCAACCCTAACCCTAACCCTAAACCTTACCCTTACCCTAACCCTAACACTAACCCTTACCCTAACCCTAACCCTAACTCTAACCGTAATCCTTACACTTGCACTTACCCTAACCCTAAACCTAACCCTTACCCTTACCCTTACCCTAACCCTAACCCTAACCATAACCCTAACCCCTAAGCCTAAACCTTAACCTAACTCTAACCCTAACCCTTACACTTAACAAACCCTAAACCTAACTCTAACCCTAACCCTAACCCTATCCCTTAACCTAACCCTAACCCTGACCCTAACCCTAATGCTTACCCTTAACCTAACCCTAAATCTACCTCTAACCCCAACCCTAACCCTAACCCCAACCCTTACCCTAACCTAACCCTAACCCTT
>NW_028327328.1:35000-41940 GCF_031878675.1 Megascapheus bottae
TAACCCTAAACCTAACCCTTTCCCTTACTCTAACCCTAAGCCTAACCCCCAACCCTAACCCTAAACCAAACCATAATCCTTACCCTTATCCTAAACCTAACCCTAACACTAACACTTACCCTTACCCTAAACCCTACCCTAACCCTAACCCTAACCCTAACCCTTACCCTAACCCTAAACCTAACCCTAAACCTTAACATTAACCTAACCATAAACCTAACCCTAACCCTTACCCTTACCCTTACCCTAACCCTAACCGTAACCCTAACCCTTACCCTTACCCTAACCCTAAACCTAACCCTAACCCTAACCATAACCTGAACCTTAACCCTAACCCTAACCATAACTATAACCCTTAGCCTAACCCTAACCCTAAACCTCACTCTAAACCTAACCCTAACCCTAACACTAACCTCAAACTTAACCCTAACCCTAACCCTAACTGTAACCCTTACCCTTACCCTAACACTAAACCTAACCCTAACCCTAACCCTAACCCTAACCCTTACCCTAACCATAACCCTAATCCTAACCCTAACCCTAAACCTAACCCTAACCCTAAAACTAACACATAACCTTACCCTAACCCTAACCCTAATCGTAACGCTAGACTTAACCCTAATCCTAACCCTAACCATAACCCTTAAGCTAATCCTAACCCTAACCCTAACCCTAACCTCAAACTTATCCCTAACCCTAGCCCTACCCCTAACCCTTACCCTTACCTAACACTAAGCCTAACCGTAACCCTAAATCTAACCCTAACCATTACCCAAACGATAACACTAATCCTAACCCTAAACCTAACCCTAACCCTAACCTTAACCCTAACCCTAACCCTAACCTAACCATTACCCTTACCTAACCCTAACCCTAACCTTAACCCCAACCTTAAACCTAACCCTAACCCTAACCCTAACCCTTACCCTAACCCTAAGCTTAACCCTAAACCTTACCCTTACGCTCACCCTAACCTTAACTCTAACATTTATCCTTACCCTAACCCTAACTCTAACCCTTACCCTAACCCTAACCCTAACCTCAAACTTAACCCTAACCCTAACCCTAACCCTTACCCTTACTCTAACCCTAGCCTAACCACTAACCCTAAAGCTAACCTAAAACTAATCCTTACCCTAACCCTTACCATTACCCTAACCCTAAACCTAACCCTAACCGTAGTCCTTACCCTTACCGTAACCCTAACCCTAACCCGAAAACTAAACCTAACCCTAACCCTAACCCTTACCCTAACCCTTACCCTAACATAACCCTAACCCTTACCCTAACCCTAAACATAACCCTAACCCGAACCGTTGCCCTTACCCTAACCCTAACCCTAACTGTAACCCTAACCCTAACCCTTACCCTAACCCTAACCCTAACCCTTACCCTAACCGTAACCCTAAACCTAACCTCAAACTTAACCCTAACCCTAACCCTAACCCTAACCCTAACCTCAAACTTATCCCTAACCCTAGTCCTACCCCTAACCCTTACCCTTACCTAACACTAAGCCTAACCGTAACCCTAAATCTAACCCTAACCATTACCCTAACGATAACCCTAAACCTAACCCTAACCTAACCCTAAACCTAACCCTAACCTTAACCCTTACCCTAACCCTAACCTAACCATTACCCTTACCTAACCCTAACCCTAACCTTAACCCCAACCTTAAACCTAACCCTAACCCTAACCCTAACCCTTACCCTAACCCTAAGCTTAACCCTAACCCTTACCCTTACGCTCACCCTAACCTTAACTCTAACATTTATCCTTACCCTAACCCCTAACCCTAACCCTAACCCTTATCCTAACCCTAACCCTAACCTAACCCTTACCTTTACCCTAACCCTAAACCTAACCCTAACCCTAACCCTAACCTTTACACTTACCCTAACCTTAACCCGAACCCTAAAACTAACTCTAACCCTAACCCTAAACCTTACCCTTACCTTAACCGTAACCCTAACCTTCACCCTTACGCTTACCCTAACGCTAAACCTAACCCTAACCCTAACCCTAACCCTAACCCTAAACCGAACACATACCCTTACCCTAACCCTAACCGTAACCCTAACCCTAAAACTAACCCTAACCCTAACCCTAACCCTAACCCTAAACCTTACCCTAACCCTAACCCTAACCCTTACCCTAACCCTAACCCTAACCCTAAAACTAACTCTAACCCTAACCCTAAACCTTACCCTTACCTTAACCCTAACCCTAACCTTAACCCCAACCCTAAACCTAATCCTATCCCTAACACTAACCCTTACCCTAACCCTAACCCTAATCTCAAACTTAAACCTATCCCTAACCCTAAAACTAACCCGAACCCTTATCCTTACCCTAACCCTAACCCTAACTCTAACCCTAAACCTAACCCTAACCCTAACCCTAACCTTAACCCTTACGCTTACGCTGATGCTAAACCTAACCCTACCCCTCAACCTAACCCTAAACCTAACCCTAACCATAACCATAACCATAACCCTTAGACTAAACCTAACCCTAATCCTAACCCTAAACCTAACCCTAACCCTAACGTCAACCTTAACCCTCACCCTAACCCTAACTGTAACCCTTACCCATACCCTACAGTAAGCCTAACCCTAACCCTAACCCTAAACCTAACCCTTACCCTAACCATAACCCTAATCCTAACCCTAACCCTAACCCTAACCCTAACCCTAACACTTTCCCTTTCCCTAACCTAACCCTAACCTTTACCCAACCCTAAACCTAACCCTAACCCTAACCATAACCCTTCCCTAACTTAACCCTAACCTTAACCCTAACTCTAACACTTACCCTTACCCTAACCCTAACCGTTACCCTAACCCTAACCCTAACACTAACCCTAACCCTTAACCTAAACCTAACATTAACCTAAAACCTAACCCTAATCCTTACCCTTACCCTTACCCTAACCCTAACCCTAACCTTTACCCTTACCCTAACCCTAACCCTAACCCTTACCCTAACCCTAACCCTAACACTTACCCTAACCCTAACCATAACCCTAACCTCAAACTTAATCCTAACCCTAACCCAAAACCTAACCCTTACCCTTACTGTAACACTAAGCCTAAGCCTAACCCTAACCCTTACCCTAACACTAAACCTAAAACTAATCCTAAACCTAACCCTAACCCTAACCTCAACCTTAACCCTAAACCTAACCCTAACCCTAACCCTTACCCTTACCCTAACCCTTACCTAACCCTTGCCCTTACCCTAACCCTAACCCTAACCTTAACCCGAACCTTAAACCTAACCCTAACCCTAACCCTAACCCTTACCCTAACAATAACCCTAACCCTTACCCTAACTATAACCCTAAGCTTAACCCTAACCCTTACCCTTACCCTCACCCTAAACTTAACTCTAACATTTATCCTTAACCTAACCCTAACTCTAACCCTTACCCTAACCCTAACCCTAACCTCAAACTTAACCCTAACCCTAACCCTTACCCTTACTCTAACCCTAGCCTAACCCCTAACCCTAAACCTAACCTAACCCTAATCCTTACCCTAACCCTTACCATTACCCTAAACCTAAACCTAACCCTAACCGTAGTCCTTACCCTTACCGTAACCCTAACCCTAACCCGAAAACTAAACCTAACCCTAACCCTAACCCTTACCCTAACCCTTACCCTAACATAACCCTAACCCTTACCCTAACCCTAACCATAACCCTAACCCTAACCGTTGCCCTTACCCTAACCCTAACCCTAACTGTAACCCTAACCCTAACCCTTACCCTAACCCTAACCCTAACCCTTACCCTAACCGTAACCCTAAACCTAACCTCAAACTTAACCCTAACCCTAACCCTAACCCTAACCCTACCTCAAACTTATCCCTAACAACCTACCCCTAACCCTTACCCTTACCTAACACTAAGCCTAACCGTAACCCTAAATCTAACCCTAACCATTACCCTAACGATAACCCTAAACCTAACCCTAACCTAACCCTAAACCTAACCCTAACCTTAACCCTTACCCTAACCCTAACCTAACCATTACCCTTACCTAACCCTAACCCTAACCTTAACCCCAACCTTAAACCTAACCCTAACCCTAACCCTAACCCTTACCCTAACCCTAAGCTTAACCCTAACCCTTACCCTTACGCTCACCCTAACCTTAAATCTAACATTTATCCTTACCCTAACCCCTAACCCTAACCCTAACCCTAATCCTAACCCTAACCCTAACCCTAACCCTTACCATTTACCCTAACCCTAAACCTAACCCTAACCCTAACCCTAACCTTTACACTTACCCTAACCTTAACCCGAACCCTAAAACTAACTCTAACCCTAACCCTAAACCTTACCCTTACCTTAACCGTAACCCTAACCTTCACCCTTACGCTTACCCTAACGCTAAACCTAACCCTAACCCTAACCCTAACCCTAACCCTAAACCGAACACATACCCTTACCCTAACCCTAACCGTAACCCTAACCCTAAAACTAACCCTAACCCTAACCCTAACCCTAACCCTAAACCTTACCCTAACCCTAACCCTAACCCTTACCCTAACCCTAACCCTAACCCTAAAACTAACTCTAACCCTAACCCTAAACCTTACCCTTACCTTAACCCTAACCCTAACCTTAACCCCAACCCTAAACCTAATCCTATCCCTAACACTAACCCTTACCCTAACCCTAACCCTAATCTCAAACTTAAACCTATCCCTAACCCTAAAACTAACCCGAACCCTTATCCTTACCCTAACCCTTACCCTAACTCTAACCCTAAACCTAACCCTAACCCTAACCCTAACCTTAACCCTTACGCTTACGCTGATGCTAAACCTAACCCTACCCCTCAACCTAACCCTAAACCTAACCCTAACCCTAACCATAACCATAACCCTTAGACTAAACCTAACCCTAATCCTAACCCTAAACCTAACCCTAACCCTAACGTCAACCTTAACCCTCACCCTAACCCTAACTGTAACCCTTACCCATACCCTACCAGTAAGCCTAACCCTAACCCTAACCCTAAACCTAACCCTTACCCTAACCATAACCCTAATCCTAACCCTAACCCTAACCCTAACCCTAACCCTAACACTTTCCCTTTCCCTAACCCTAACCCTAACCTTTACCCAACCCTAAACCTAACCCTAACCCTAACCATAACCCTTCCCTAAACTTAACCCTAACCTTAACCCTAACTCTAACACTTACCCTTACCCTAACCCTAACCGTTACCCTAACCCTAACCCTAACACTAACCCTAACCCTTAACCTAAACCTAACATTAACCCTAAAACCTAACCCTAATCCTTACCCTTACCCTTACCCTAACCCTAACCCTAACCTTTACCCTTACCCTAACCCTAACCCTAACCCTTACCCTAACCCTAACCCTAACACTTACCCTAACCCTAACCATAACCCTAACCTCAAACTTAATCCTAACCCTAACCCAAAACCTAACCCTTACCCTTACTGTAACACTAAGCCTAAGCCTAACCCTAACCCTTACCCTAACACTAAACCTAAAACTAATCCTAAACCTAACCCTAACCCTAACCTCAACCTTAACCCTAAACCTAACCCTAACCCTAACCCTTACCCTTACCCTAACCCTTACCTAACCCTTGCCCTTACCCTAACCCTAACCCTAACCTTAACCCGAACCTTAAACCTAACCCTAACCCTAACCCTAACCCTTACCCTAACAATAACCCTAACCCTTACCCTAACTATAACCCTAAGCTTAACCCTAACCCTTACCCTTACCCTCACCCTAAACTTAACTCTAACATTTATCCTTAACCTAACCCTAACTCTAACCCTTACCCTAACCCTAACCCTAACCTCAAACTTAACCCTAACCCTAACCCTTACCCTTACTCTAACCCTAGCCTAACCCCTAACCCTAAACCTAACCTAACCCTAATCCTTACCCTAACCCTTACCATTACCCTAAAACCTAAACCTAACCCTAACCGTAGTCCTTACCCTTACCGTAACCCTAACCCTAACCCGAAAACTAAACCTAACCCTAACCCTAACCCTTACCCTAACCCTTACCCTAACATAACCCTAACCCTTACCCTAACCCTAACCATAACCCTAACCCTAACCGTTGCCCTTACCCTAACGCTAACCCTAACTGTAACCCTAACCCTAACCCTTACCCTAACCCTAACCCTAACCCTTACCCTAACCGTAACCCTAAACCTAACCTCAAACTTAACCCTAACCCTAACCCTAACCCTAACCTTAACTCCAAACCTAAACCTAACCCTAACCCTAACCCTGACCCTTACCCTAACCCTAACCTTAACTCTTACCCTAACCCTAACCTCAAACTTAACCCTAACCCTAACCCTAACCCTAACTCTAACCCTTACCCTAACCCTCACCCTAACCCTAACCCTTACCCTAACCCTAACCCTAACCCTAACCCTTAACCTTACCCTCACCCTCACCTTAACCCTAACCCTAACCGTAACCCTAACCCTAACCTCTAACCCTAAACCTAACCCTAATCCTTACCCTTATCCTAAACCTAACCCTAACCCTAACACTTACCCTTATCCTAAACCCTAACCTAACCCTAACCCTAACCCTTATCCTAACCCTAACCCTAACCCTAACCCTTTACCTTTACCCTAACCCTAAACCTAACCCTAACCCTAACCCTAACCTTTACACTTACCCTAACCTTAACCCGAACCCTAAAACTAACTCTAACCCTAACCCTAAACCTTACCCTTACCTTAACCGTAACCCTAACCTTCACCCTTACGCTTACCCTAACGCTAAACCTAACCCTAACCCTAACCCTAACCCTAAACCGAACACATACCCTTACCCTAACCCTAACCGTAACCCTAACCCTAAAACTAACCCTAACCCTAACCCTAACCCTAACCCCTAAACCTTACCCTAA
>NW_028327329.1:0-41028 GCF_031878675.1 Megascapheus bottae
CAAAGCTATGAAACCAACCCAGATGCCATTCAGTGGATGACTGAATCAAGAAGATATGGTACTTATACACAATGGAATGCTATGCTGCCATCAGAAGGAAAGACATCGCCCCATTTGTAATGAAATGGAAAGACTTGGAAAAATTCATATTAAGTGAAGCAAGCCAGACCCAAAGAAACATAAGCTCAATGGTTTCCCTCATTTGTAATAATTAGTTCACATCTAGGACTCTCCTAGCAGAGGATTACAATAACTCAAAAACCTAGGTATATAAGGTCATATAGGATGAGACTAAATGAAAGGATGTCTAGGATATGGGAACAAGAGCTATATCTTGTGTCATCGTTGCTCTTAATCTTGTGTGATTTTTGTCCTTAAACTACTATGTTATTTCTCATCTCTTATTTTGCACTTTGGTTAATGTCAGATTGTTACTGTATCTGATTTTTTCCCTGTCATATTGTATATATGTTTATTTGTTTATGTCAAATAGGAAAGGGGGGAAACAAGATGATTGGGAAGGGGAGGGGAGAGGGAACTGGGGACAAAAACATGTGGAGTGGAATAAATGTGTGAGAAGTAATGCAGTCCACTACCTGTAAATGTAATCATAACCCCTCTATACATTACCCTGAAAATAAAAAAGAGACTATAAAAATATCTGTAGAAAATGAGGCTGGATGATGGAAACAACCAGATGCCCTACTACAAAAAATGTGATACACACACACACACACACACACACACACACACACACACACACACAATGTAATGATACATAGCCAACGGACAAGATAAAATAATGGCATTCTCGGGGAAATGGATGAAAAGGAAAAAAATCATATTAAGTGAAGTAAGCCAAACTCAAAGGAACATAGGCCCAAGAGTCTCCCTCATTTGTCAAATTCAGTAGAAACCTTGGGCTCTGCTACCAGAGATTTATAATAGAACAAAATCTAGAGACATCGTGACAAATAGTATGACACTAAATGTAAGGACCTCCAAGATAAAGAAACAAAACTCATGTAATGAGTGATTGTTGTCCTTAATGAACTATGTGATCTCTTATCTCTTTTGCTATCCCTTGGTTATATCATATTGTTACAATATTTCACCTTGTTTTCTGATATATTTCATATGTGCCTAATTGGTTATTTGAAATTGGATAGGGAAGGGGGGAAATGAACATGAGTGGGGGTAGGGGAAGAGAAATGGGGACCATATCATTACATGGGGTATCAAAGTTTGAGAAGTAATGCACCTTCTATCTGGTGAATATAATGTAACCCTTCTATAAATTACAATAAAAATAAATACATAAAAAGAAGATCTGCACAGAAAAAAATAATAATGGCATTTTTGGGGTAGTGGATGAAATTAGAGTGAATCCTGTTGAGTGAGATAAGTCAAGACCAAGGAACAAAAGGTACATGGTATCCTTAATATATGGATATTAGTTTCAAACAGTAGTAGAGCGATGATTGAATAGTTGATACCCAAAGTTCTGGACATAATTTTGGAGATATAAACATAGCTACATAGACATAAAAATCTAGGATAGACTATACACTCTATAGACATGTGTTTTATTATAGATTAATCTGTATCTATGACATACAATGACTCAGCTTAATTTTTACTATATTCTAAAATCTATGTGCCAGTGATTGTATAGCGATTCCCTTCTTGAATACTTGTTGGTTAAACATGACATTTGAAATATGATGTAAAATTCAATGTTAATAAATTTTTTTAAAAAAGAGGCTAGAAGTAAATACCACTAATGTACTTGCTCTAAGTGGTACAGAAATTTTCTTAATGAATCAAGGGGTTTTATTACATCTTTATGCAATTATTTTAGTTCTGAGTGTTCTACACTCAATGATACTTCTGGAAAGATGATATAGCTGACTGTGTAGATGGTATGAAGACATACTGGCCTAAACGTAGAATAAAGCATTGGTAAGTGGCTGTTAGCTGTCCAGATTCTACTGGAATATGTGGAATGAATTTATTAAGCACAATGCAGGCTCTTAGTCAGATCAGGATCAAGATTATGTGGTTCCACGAGATGAATGAGGAAAGATCAGAAAAATCTACTAAGATATCCAGATATACTTTTGAAACTAAGGTATCTGTACTCCTTTTTTTTTCTTTCTTGGTGGGGAGGTTGAACTTTGGACCTGGGCAAGGTCTCTTAGTTCTTTTTCCTCAAGGCTAATGCTGTACCAGTTTTAGCCACAACTCCACTTAGTTTTTGGGTGGCTAAGTGGAGAGAAGAATCTTACAGTTTTTTTTTGTTTTCGTTTTTTTGCTTGCAAAGGCTTTGGTTCACCTTCTCCCTGGCTAGTAGAATGACAATTATGACCCTCCAGCGCCTGGCTAGTGATTTTTTGAAAATTGGACTTTCTTCCAAATCACGTAACTGGATCCTAGCAAAGTTTTGAAGCCTGACTTAAATGTGACAGATTTTTGTCACTTGGAGACACTCTGTGCTGAACGTTAGTAATCTACCAGCTGAGTCACAGTGGCACTTCCAGTTTTTGTTTATGTGGTGCTGAGGAATGGAATCCAGGGTTTCATACATGCTAGGCAAGCTTCATTTTCAGCCCAAGGTTTTATGTTTCGTTTTTTCAGTGTTGTTGCTTCTAAGGTACTGTATGATGTTCTTTCATTTTCTTTGCTTTTTACCTCTTTTCTTCTTTTTCCCTTTAGTTTTATTCTCTGTAGTCACTGTGTTGAATTCGGGTACCCTGTGTCTTGTACATAGGTTTAGGTGATTTGGGGAATGGAGAGGGTATAATAAAATGGTAAAAAAAAAAAAAACAAAGGAAAAAGGGTGAACCAATTGAACAGTGATACTTGGAAGACACTAAACGGAAATGAACTGAACAATCTGGGTGGAGAGGGGGCTGATGGTAGGAAAACAGAGAAAAAGGAGGGAGGGGATAACAATTTTCTTAAGAAATGTGTTCAATACTTATGTAACCGTATGCCAACTATATATTGACTTAACAAAAAAAATTAACTTAAAAAATAATTTAGCCGGGTATGGTGGCTCACACTTGTAAATGTAGCTACTCAAGAGGCTGGGATCCAAGGATAGCAGTTCAAAGTCAGCCTGGGCACTGAAGTCCATGTGACTCTTATCTCCAATTAACCACCAGAAACCCAGAAGTGGCCCTATGGCTCAAGGGATAGGGCAGTAGTCTTGAGCTGAAAAGCTCAGTGACAAGACCCAGTTGCAGAATTGCAGTCCCATAACTTGAATGATGAATGATACTAGCCAGGCTCTGTGCGCTCACACTAGGAATCCTATCTACAGAGAATCAGGTTTGAATCCAGCCCAAACAAATTGCATGATATTCTGATTTACAGTTCATTACCAAAAATCTGGAGGTGGAGCTGTGGATCAAGTGATAGAACACTAGCCTGAAGCAAAAAAAAATTTAAGGACAGTTGCCAGGCCCTAGGTTCAAGTCCCAGGACTTGCATAAAACAAACAAAATGTTACGTTGAGTCCTCCATCATTTGGTGCTATAGTTCAATATCCTTGATATGCGTCTTAGAAATTAAGTCCCTAGCAAATACTCTCCCCTGAAATTCTGCTTCATAGCTGATTCATAGAATTTCAGCGTCATTACTATCACCTTCCCGTTAGCATAGCAGTCTACTACTGAAAATTTGAACAAAACTTTTGAGTAATCCTAATAAATCTGTGTATCATCTGCACACACATCAAATCAGCAGCAGCTATGATCTACTATTATCTAAATGTCTTTAATCCCTTCTTGAGTTAATGAGCCTTAAAGAGTAAAAAATATGAAATAGTTATGAAACTAACAGTCACCGTTCTTCTACCTAATATTGTAATATAAGTTTATAAATGCAAGGACTATTCTGAAGTGTGCAGAAGATAGATTCTAATTATAATATTCTCATGAAGTATAGTTTTTAAGAAACATGTTGCTTGCTTTGGGAAAGAAAAGGCAAGGAAAATGATATAAATAAGTTCCCTATTTATCAGAAGGAAAATACTATTGGGTTTAGATCAACTTTCATTCATTCCGTGCTGATGAAACAAATATTTGCAATTCCTGAGGCCAATCACTTCATTGTGATGTACAATCAGCCAGCTTAGATCAATCTTCCAAAAAAGGAAAGGAACAAATGAGAAGCAATTAAGGTTTCCAAAATGAACCAGGTGATGGTGGCAGCTCACACTTGTAATTCTATCTTCTCAAGGCCTGAAATCCAAGGATCTGGATTAAGTCTGTCTGTTATGAAAATATTCCTGTCTGAAACATCATCTCTGTTATCACACCCCAGCTGATACACTCTGCTCAACAGGTTCCAAACACCAAAGTACATCTCCTATCTGAAATACTAGCAAACGTACTCACACATCATTTCCTCTTTGGGAGATAGTTGAAACATGTACCAGAAACATATCCCTGGCTTCAGAGTGGAAGTGGAAATATACACTCACTGTAAGCCCATCTAGTAAATTACAGTCAATCATCTTTCCTCACATCTTGTTAGTTAAATTGAACAATGAGTGTTTGGATCAGAAGCGATGTGTATGAGCATACAGGTTGTAAAAGTACTGTAATCATAGCTACTCAAGATAAGCTGAGACCTGAGGATTCCAGTTCAAAATCAGCCATGCAATAAATTCCATAAGATTTTTACCTCTAATTAACCAGCAAAAAACAGAGCGTTGAATTGTGATTAAAATGCCACAGGCCTAAGCTTTGCATAAAAGGGGTAAGGGGTAGCATTCAGGATGCCCAATCTCTCCACTCCTTTTTAACATCCTACTAGAATTCCTAGGCAGTGCAAAAATCAGACGGGTGGGGGTGTGGTTTTGGAGGGAAATGGGTACCAAGACATGTGAAAGGGTATCAATGTATGTGAATTAATGCACCTTCTATCTGGCAAATATCATGTATCCCTTTTACTAATTACAATAAAAAGAATTTAAAAAAATAAAGTTGTAGTGTGTGGGGAGGATGATGGGCTCAAATACATTTCTTCTTAGAAATATACCTCATCTGGTTGCCCTGGATTTTCCTGGCCTTCTTCTTAGACAAAGGACTGTTATACTGGATTTGTGGCTTGGCAATGATCTAGCATGTACATCTTCGAGTAAGACAGCCACAACTTCCATGCCTGAGACTCGAGTTTCCTGACCTTTGGCCATAGCACAGCAACACCTTTCTTCCTCCTGAGCCACAGGCCAAGTGAGCTGGCTTGAGTTGTTTGTTAGTTACAGTGGCTTGGTTACCAGGGTTCCATATTCTGTTCCATTGTGAGGGAGGCAGGGTCACCTTTCAGGGTCCAATCACCAAAGATCCTTGCTCACAAAAGACCTCACCAAAGACATACTGGAGGCTGAATCTCTCCTCCAATCTCACAATATACATGTGGATGTAGTAAACAGCACACCTAATTTGTCCAATCCCAATGTCTTCCACTAGGCCCAACTACCAGTCTGGTCTCAGGCTCAAGGAGCCTTTCTTAGGTAAGATCCAAACTTAAGGTCAATATTGCCCTCATCCTTTACAAAACATTTGCTTCACACTGCCTTCTCTGCCTGCATTTTGCCCCTTGTCGAACTTTTTTTTGTTTTTGCTAGTCTTGGGACTTGACCTCAGAGTGTGAACATTGTTCTTGGACTTTCTTTGGGCTTTATCTGTCCCACCGAGCCACAGCACCACTTGCAGCGTTTTCTATGTATGTGGCAATGAGGAATCAAACGTGAGTCTTTTTGCGTGGTAGCCAAGGACTCTATCACTAGGTCAAACACACAGGGCATCTTGCACATATTTTTGACGTCAATCTACTAGGATATTATTAGGTTTCTGTATCCTAATCAATTTTTTCCTGATGATTAGCTTTGCTCTCATGTGTAAAAAATGCAAGAGGGAAAAACACAGAAGAATCAGTGAATTTTAAAACAAAGCATTACACGCATAGATAAGTGTTCATTCTTTGTAGGAGAAAGGATATATTGACATGATGATGATGACTTTATAATTACTATGTCAGGGTTGAGAGTTTGGCATAGTGGTAGAGTGCTTGCCTAGCATCCATGAAGATCTGGGTTTGATTGCTCAGTATCACATAGATAGAAAATCTAGATGTGGCACTGTGGCTCAAGTGGCAGAGGGCTAGACTTGAGAAAACCCGAGGACAGTGCTCAGGCCCTGAATTCAAGCCCCAAGACTGGTAGAAAGATAAAGGAAAATAAAAATGCTTTTTACGAGCTAATTCACTCACAGCATTTGCTTCTGAAATCTTCGTTTCTGCATCTTGTGAAATACCCCTTTCCCTCAACGTAGACAAGTAAAACAGATCCATCCCATGGTCCACTGTGAGGCCACTAAATATTTACACACCCAATCCCGGAGCTCCAAACTTCATCAAGCAAACTTTACTTACACTGAAACCATACATAGATCAAAATACACTGATTGTTGGTGAGTTTAACACACCACTCTCACCTATGGACAGATCAACAAGGCAAAAACTCAACAGAGAAACCTTAGAACTGAACAACTATATAGACCAATTAGATCTAACAGACATCTGCAGAATATTCCACCCAGTAACACCACAATATACGTTTTTCTCAGCAGCACATGGAACATTTTCCAAAATAGAGCACATCTTAGGCCATAAAGCAAACCTGGACAGATTCAGAAACACTGAAATTATTCCATGCACACTCTCAGACCATAAAGGCATCAAATTGGAGCTGAACACACATCTCCACCAAAGAAAACCCTGTAACTCATGGAGACTGAACAACACATTGTTGAATCAAAAACAATGGGTAATCGAAGAGATCAGAACAGATATCCATCTGTTTATGAAATTTAACAATAAGGAGCACACAATATCAACTCCTTAGGGACACAACAAAGGCAGTACGCAGCGGAAAATTTATAGCACTGAGTGCCTACAACAGCAAGTTGGAAAAATGGCAAACCAACTAGTTAATGTCTCACCTTAACCTCCTGGAAAAAGAGCAACAAACCAACCCTAAACCCATTAGGAGAAAGAAAATTATTAAAATCAAAGCAGAATTAAATGATTTGGAATAAAAAAACTATAGAAAGAATCAACAAAACAAGGAGTTTGTTCTTGAAAGAATTAACAAAATTGACAAGCCCTTAGCAAATCTTACCAAAAGAAGAAGAGAGCGTATCGAAATAAACAAAATCGCAGATGAAAATGGTAATATCATGACAGAAATTACCAAGATCCAGAATATCATGAGGGAATACTTCTCAAACCTTTACGCCAACAAATTTGAGAATCTAGAAGAAATGGATGAATTCCTAGACAATATTAACATACACACACTGAACCAAGAAGAGCTAATCCAAGTCAACAGGCCTATTTCAAGCTCTGAAATAGAAATGGAAATTAGACAACTTCCACTTAAAAAGAGCCCAGGGCCAGATGGATTCACAGCTGAATTCTATAAGGTCTTCAAAGCAGAGCTCACACCAATACTCCTCAAGCTCTTCAACGAAATTGAAAATGAAGGTTCTTTACTAAACTGATTCTGTGAAGCCAGCATATCCCTCATCCCCAAACCAGACAGAGATTCATCTAAGAAAGAGATCTATAGACCCATTTCTTTGATGAACATCGATGCAAAACTTCTCAACAAAATACTGGCCAACCGTCTACAACAACTCATCAAAAAAAATATATACTATGATCAAACTGGATTCATCACAGGGAGGCAAAGCTGGTTCAACATACACAAATCAATTAATATCATTCAACACATCAACAGGAGCAGGGATAAAATCACATGATTGTCTCAATAGATGCGGAAAAGGCATTTGACAAGATCCAAAACCCCTTTACGTTAAAAGATGTGGAGAAACTAGGAATCCATGCAACATTTCTCAATGTAATAAAGGCTGTGTATGAGAAACCCACTGCTAGTATTATACTTAATGGTGAAAATCTAAAGCCATTCCCTCTAAAATCAGGAACGAGACAAGGATGCCCACTCTCTCCACTCCTTTTTAACATAGTACTAGAATTCCTAGGCAGTGCAATAAGGCAAGAAGCAAGCATAAAGGGGATCTAAGTAGGGAAAGAGGAAATAAAATTATCCCTCTTTGCAGATGACATGATTCTGTATTTAAAGAATCCTATAGACTCTACTCCCAAGCTCCTTGAGCTGATTCAAAGCTTTGGAAGGGTAGCAGGCCATAAAATCAACCCTCACAAATCAACTGCCTTACTTTACACCAACACTGAGAGGAACGAGGCAATAATCAGGAAAGAAAATCTTTTCAAAATAGCCTCAAAGAAAATAAAGTACCTAGCAATTAGCTTAACTAAGAATGTAAAGGACCGTTTAGATGAAAACTTTAAAACCCTAAAAAAGGAAATTAAAGCAGAACTAAGGAAATGGAAAAACCTCCCATGCTCCTGGATTGGAAGAATCAACATTGTGAAAATGACAATCTTGCCAAAAGCTATCTACAAATTCAATGTAATACCCATCAACATCCCAATGTCATTCTTTAAAGACATAGAAGAGGCAATTCAAAATTTCATATGGAATGATAAAAGACCCCGTATAGCAAAAACACTTCTTAGCAGAAAGAACAGCGCTGGAGGAATTTCAATTCCAAACTTAAGGCTCTATTACAGAGCTATAATTCTCAAAACAGCTTGGTACTGGCACAAGAACAGGCCTGAAGTCCAATGGAGTAGAACTGCGGACCCAGATATTAAACCACAGACCTATGGCCACCTAATCTTTGACCAGGGAGCCAAAAAAAATAGAATGGAAGAAAGATAGCCTCTTCAACAAGTTGTGCTGGCAGAACTGGTTAAACACCTGCAGAAAACTAAATTTGGATCCTTCTTTGTCACCTTGCACTAGAATTAACTCCAAATGGATCAAAGACCTGGAGGTAAAAGCTGACACACTGAAAAGTTTACAGGAAGGAATAGGAGATACACTAGGCCTCCTTGGTACAGGTCGAAACTTTCTTAATAAGGACCAAGAATCACAACAAATCAGAGAAAGGCTGGATAAGTGAGACTGCATTAAACTGCAGAGCTTTTGTATGGCAACGAATATAGCTAGTAAACTAATCAGGAAGCCTACAGAGTGGGAGAAGATCTTCACCAACCAAACAACGGAACAAGGCCTCATATCTAAAATATATCAACAACTCAAAAAATTGAATCACTCCAAAACTAACCTCCAAAGTAACACCCATCCCATTAAAAAATGGGCCAAAGACTTAAAGAGAGTCTTCTCTGAAGAAGAAACAAAAATGGCCTATAGACACATGAAGAAATGCTCCACATCTCTGGTCATAAAAGAAATGCAAATCAAAACAAGTCTAAGATTCCACCTCACTGCAGTTAGAATGGCCAGGATCAGGAAAACGAATGACAACGGATGCTGGAGGGGTTGTGGCCAGGAGGGATCACTACTACACTGTTGGTGAGAGTGCAAACTCGTTCAACCCCTATGGAAAGCAGGGTGGCAGTGCCTCAAAAGGCTAAACATAGAATTCCCCTATGACCCAGCGATTCCACTACTTGGCATTTACCCAACAATCCAGAAACAAGGGCATACTAAACCCACTAGCACAATAATGTTCATTGCAGCGCTATTTACCATAGCAAAGATATGGAACCAACCCAGATGTCCCTCAGTTGATGAGTGGATCAACAAGTTGTGGTATTTGTACACAATGGAATTCTATGCTGCTGTCAGAAAGAATGACATCGGCCCATTTGTTAGGAAATGGAAAGACTTAGAAGAAATCATATTAAGTGAAGTAAGCCAGACTCAAAGGAACTTAGGCTCAGTGGTTTCCCTCATTAGTCATAATCGGTAGAAACTTTGGGCTGTACCATCAGTGATTTGCAATAGAGCAAAAGGCCATATATAAGGCCATATAATGTGAAGCTAATTGAAAGGACCTCCAGGATATTGAAACAAAAGCCACATAATGAATGATTGTTGTACTTAATGTACTATGTTGTCTCTCATCTCCTTTGCTGTCCCTGGGTTATCCCATATTGGTGTAGTGTCTCACTTTGTTATCTGATATATTGAATTTATTTGTATTTGGATATTTGAAATTTGATAGGGAAGGGGGGAAAACCAAGACGGGTGGGGGTGTGGGGTTGGAGGGAAATGGGTACCAAGACATGTGAAAGGGTATCAATGTATGTGAATTAATGCACCTTCTATCTGGCAAATATCATCTAACCCTTTTACTAATTACAATAAAAAATTTAAAAAAAGGAAGTTGTAATGTGTGGGGAGGATGATGGGGTCAAATACATTTCTTCTTAGAAATATACCTCATCTGGTTGCCCTGGATTTTCCTGGCCTTCATCTTAGAGAAAGGCCTGTTATACTGGATTTGTGGCTTGGCAATGATCTAGCATGGACATCTTCGAGTAAGACAGCCACAACTCCCATGCCTGAGACTCAAGTTTCCTGAACTTTGGCAACAGCACAGCAACATCTTTCTTCCTCCTGAGCCACAGGACAAGTGAGCTGGCTTGATTGGTTGTTAGTTACAGTGGCTTGGTTACCAGGGTTCCATATTCTGTTCCATTGTGAGGGAGGCAGGGTCACCTTTCAGGGCCCAATGACCAAAGATCCTTGCTCACAGAAGACCTCACCAGAAACATACTGGAGGCTGAATCTCTCCTCCAATCTCACAATATACATATGGATGTAGTAAACAGCACACCTTATTTGTCCAATCCCAATGTCTTCCACTGGGCCCGACTATCAGTCTGGTCTCAGGTTCAAGGAGCCTTTGTTAGGTAAGATCCAAACTTAAGGGTCAATATTGCCCTCATCCTTTACAAAAGATTTGCTTCACAGTGCCTTCTCTGCCTGCATTGTGCCCCTTGTCGAATTTTTTTTGTTTTTCCTAGTCTTCGGACTTGACCTCAGAGTTTGAACATTGTTCTTGGGCTTTCTTTAGGCTTTAGCTGTCCCACCGAGCCACAGAACCACTTGCAGCATTTTCTATGTATGTGGTAATGAGGAATCAAACCTGAGGTTTTTTGCGCAGTAGCCAAGGACTCTACCACTAGGTCAAACACACAGGGCATCTTGCACATAGTTTTGACGTCAATCTACTAGGATATTATTAGGTTTCTGTATCCTAATCAATTTTTTCCTGATGTTTAGCTTTGCTGTCATGTGTAAAAAATGCAAGAGGGAAAAACACAGAAGAATTAGTGAAATTAAAAAAAAGCATTACACACATAGATAATGTTCATTCTTTGTAGGAGAAGGGATATTTTGATAAGACGATGATGACTTTATAATTACTACGTCAGGGTTGAGAGTTTGGCATAGTGGTAGAGTGCTTGCCTAGCATCCATGAAGATCTGTGTTTGATTGCTCAGTATCACATAGATAGAAAATCTAGATGTGGCCTTGTGGCTCAAGTGGCAGAGGGCTAGACTTGAGAAAACCCGAGGACAGTGCTCATGCCCTGAATTCAAGCCCCAAGACTGGCAGAAAGATAAAAGAAAATAAAAATGCTTTTTACGAGCTAATTCACTCACAGCATTTGTTTCTTAAATCTTCGCTTCTGCATCTTGTGAAATACCCCTTTCCCTCAACGTAGACAAGAAACACAGATCCATCCCATGGTCCACTGTGAGGCCACTGGTTGGGCTAAGAGCTAGTCGTGCAGCAACACACAAGTTTTATTCTAATACTTTCCAAACTTTGTTCTCAAATATACTACCTACTTACCAACTTAAGTCAGTTTCCTTATGCTATACCTTTTCTTCATGACTACAATATTCTTAAACTCCTACGTTAATCCTCTTGTACCTCCCCTGACCTCTCTCATTCTTTTTTTCTATCTCTGGACCTCTGCTTGTCTTTCAACCCTTATACTGCACGGATCTACACTTGATGGCTGTTGAGCAATATTGTATATGTAGGTGGTTAATTATTCTCTAGGCTCAGAACACTAAAAGACAATAGGGATTGGATTGAGAGGCTTATTGTTTTGGGTATAAATCGCTTACCATTGGTTGTATTAGACTGGTCTGTAAGTGCACAAAAAGAAAGAGTGATAATACCAATCAAAACTTGTGAACATCTAGTGTCTGCCAGCTACAGAGATCTAGGTTGGTTATATCTGAAAAACTATAATTGTATTTAGTAGTAATCTTGCTCCCATTTTCAAATTGGCAGAACAAGAAACTCAAGAAAAATGTCAAATCAAGAAACAACATCCCCCAGCCAATGTAAACAGACAATGGAACAGTCACTCGCAAACCTATAGGAGTCTTCCAAGTGCTACACAAATGCAATTGATAAACATCATTAATGGAAAATGTGAAAATATAAAGAAAGAGATAATGGAGGAAGCCATAGCTGAAAAAGAGGAAAGCATAAACAAGGTGATAAGTGAAAAAGAAGAAGCCATAACGGAGTCCATAATAAAGGATTTTCAAAGAAAGATGGATGAATTCATAGAATCCACAAATAAAAACGTGAGCAAACTCCAGCAAATGTCCCAAGAAAATAAAGCTACTGAGCTAACCATTCAAAAGGAAATCAAGGAGATAAAGAAATCCATACATGATCTAAAACAAGAGATGCAAGGCATCAAAAATGAGCAATTAGAAGCAAGGGAGATGAAAATAAAGTAGATAGCTTTGAGAGCAGGTTAGACAATGCAGAGGAGAGAATTTCCAGGGCTGAAGATAATTTAGGTATTATAGAGAAAGAACAGAAAATGATTCAATCCAAATCTACGAAATATGAGAGAGCGCTTCAGGAGGTCCAAGATACAATTAGGAAGCCTAATTTAAGGCTAGTTGGTATTGAGGAGGGCGTGGAGAAAGAGGTCAATGGTATTGGAAATATACTTCAGGGAATCATCTCAGAGAATTTCCCAAATATCCAGAAGGGCAGGCCCATCCAGATACGAGAAACTTTTAGAACCCCAAACAGACCTGACAGAAAAGAACATCCCACCGCCACATTGTGATCCGAACTGGATCAATAGAAACGAAAGGAAAGATCCTAAAGGCAGCCAGGGAAAAGGGATCAGTAACCTATAAAGGCAAACCAATCAGAATAACCCCAGATTTCTCAGCAGAGAACATGCAAGCACGAAGTGACTTGAAGCATATATGTCATGCACTTAAATCAAATAACTACCAACCAAGAATACTGTAGCCAGGTAAGCTCTCATTCATAACTGAGGGAACAATAAAAACATTCCATTCCAGGGAAAAGCTGCAACAATATGTCGAAACAAAACCAACACTACAGAGAATTCTCAAAGATGCTCTATACATAGAAAACCAAAATAAATGCAATATAGGGAAAGAAATGGCACCTAAACAGCATACAATCCAAGGACCAGAAGAACTGTCAAGAGACACAGGCCCTACTAAAAGCTTTTAAAAATGGTAGGAACTAATAAATATCTCTCAATCCTAACTCGCAATATGGACTTAACTCTCCAATTAAACGGCATAGGCTGTCTAGTTGGAAAAAAGCAGGAGCCATCGTTCTACTGTCTTCAAGAGACACATCTTACCCAAAAACAATCATCTTTTGAAAGTGAGAGGTTGGAATAAACTCTATCAAGCTAACTGCCCCCATAAACAGGCTGGAGTTGCCGTCCTCATATCAGATACAATAGACTTCAAACTAAAATTAGTAAGAAAAGACAAAGAAGGTGACTACATACTACTAAAGGTATCTTTCCTCCAGGAAGACATAACGATCCTAAATATTTACACACCCTTTTGAAGATTCTCAAAAGATTGAAGATTCTACCAGTGTAAGTTAGATTCCAGCATTGATAGTAAATAATGCTATGAGTATGGTTTTATATTTGAAATAGCACTGTTGACAAAATGTAACACACATTTGCTTAGTATTTGCTTTTGATTTCCCAAGAAGTTCAGTACAAGCTAACATGTGTGGCATATATCGACTGGGAGAAATGATTCAGAATATGTAACTCATTTGAACAGAAGTCAGTGAAAAGATACAGAAGCAGGATACCCATATTGTGATAATTTGTATCTTTTGCATATTTTGTGTTTGTTATTAATTCCATTTGTAGTGTACATTTCTAGGTAAAAACTTTTAAAATGTTTCCAAACAATTTGTTATTTCAACGGCAAAAAAAGACATTTATATGCCTGATAAAATTCACAGAATCCAAATTTTTCCATATTATTTTTTGTTTTTTGTTTTTTTTTTTTGATGGGTCATACATCTTGAAATCAGCCTGGGCACTATCCCTGAGCTCTTCAGCTCCAGGCTACCACCTTACCCTGGAGCCAAGCCCCACTTCCCATTTTCTAAAGGTAAATTGGAGATAAGAGTCTCAGGTCTTTTTGTGCCAGGATGGGTTTAAACCTTGATCCTCAGATCTCAGCCTCCTGAGTAGCTAGGATTATAGAAGTGAGCCACCACCCCATCATGCTCAGCTTTCTGGTTTTTTTTAAACAAGCCCTTTGGCTGGAACTCGGTCTGAGCACTGTCCTTCAGCTTTCCTCAAGCCTAGTGATCTTCTACTTGAGCCACAGCACTACTTCTGGTTTTTTCTGTGTATGTGGTACTGCAGAATTTAACCTTCGTCTTCATACAAGCACTCTACAACTATGCCAAACTCCCAGCCCCTCCACATTAGTTTTTATGATAGATCTTTCCATGCATCCAGGATGGCTAGAAATCCTTCTTGAGTTTCCCAAGATCAGGGAGTATAGGTGTGTCCCATCCTGTGTGGCTACATAACCATTGTTTAGGGTACAATTCTCTCTTCATTCTACCCATCTAGAGCAATTTTCATCTTCCATGTATAATCATTAAACATTCAGCTCCTGTTCCTCTCTACTCCATTCTCTGGAACCATCGTGCTTTTTGGCTCTAAGGGTTTGTTGATCCTTGGAAGCTCTGGAAGGGAAAACATACCCTAGCTCTTCCTTTATGACTGCTGTATTTTTAGTTTACTGTAATCAAGATTCATCTGTAAAATATAGTAAAATGTTCTTCCTTTTCAATGCATGGTTTTGCATATTTCTATCTTTGGATTATTATTAATAGTTGTGAATGGATTCTCCACATATTTGTTCTAGTCTCTGCTTTCTCTTCCGTTAGGTATAAATCTAGAAATAGAAGTGTTGGACCATATTTCTATGTAATTCTATATTTAGTACTTTTTAGCACTCTCCACGCAATTTTTGATTGTTTTATATTCCTTGCAGAAATATTCCAGAGTTCTACTTCTTCTCACTTCCTTCCCAGTAATAGTTAGACTTTGAAAGTAGTTTTTTTGCATGCGTGTGTGTGTGTGTGTCTTTGTGTGTGTGTATGTGGATCTTTTTGTTTAAAACTATATTTATATTAACATATTTAAAGTAATGATTTCATTGTAATTTTAATTTTTCTCATGACTGTTAATATTGAACTTCTTTCTACATTTTGAACTACTATTTCTATATATTCTTTTTAGAAAATCCTCTCCAATCTCCAATTTTTTTCCCTTTTTTTGTGGGGTAGTGGGGAAAGTCATGGGGCTTGGACCTTGGGCAGTGAGCTCTTTACTTTAAGGCTATTGTCCTACCCTGAGAATTGCCCCTCAGTCCTTCTGCTCACAGCTCCCTCCCCTCTTCCCATTATATACAGAACAAAGGTCATCCTCAGTCTTTTTGAAAAAGTAAAACATACAGTAAATTTGTAGTATGAATCAGCAAGAAATAAATTTCTTGCCAGGTGCAGTGACTTCTACCTGTAATCCTATCTACTCAGATATAAGGCTGATATCTAATGATTTGGTTCAAAGCCAGCCTGGGCATTAGAAAGTCTATGAGACTCTCATCTACAGTTAACCACTAGAATATGGGAAATTGCACTGTGGCTTCATAGGTAGAGTGATAGCCTTGAGTTGAAGAGCTCAGGAACAGTGCCCAGGCCCAGAGTTCAAGCCTTACAAATCCCCAAGCCAAAAAAAAGAAAAAAAAGTTTCTTCCCCAAGTGATTATTATGCCAGCCATAGAACATTAACATTCTGGGTGTACTTCACAGTATTATTACTTGATACCCTAAGATTTTGAAATATTCTCACAGAACCAGCATATGTCATCATATAATATAGTTCTTTTTCAATGGAATAATTCCATTTATAACCTAAATCTACTCCCCCGACTTATTTTTGTCGATACCAGAATTGCTCTACCATGATATGCCACAAGCCATTAAACATTTTATGGTGGGTAATTGGAAAGGAGTCTCATGGAATTTTGTGCCAGGCTGGCTTTGAACCATGGTCCTCAGATCTCAGTCTCGTGAGTAGCTAGGATGACAGGCGTGAGCCACCAACACCTGGCTTTCCTTTTTATTTTTTGTGGGTCTTCGGACTTGAACTCTGGGCCTAGGCACCATCCCTAAGCTTTTCAGGTCAATATTTCATGTAAGTCTAAACATTTAAGTAAAGCAATACAATTCCAACAAAAAAAGAATAAAATTCCAGACATGGTGTGTCTATAACTCAGTGCTAATTACTTGATGAAAATGTGCCATTCCAGAAGCTGGTGTCATTTGATGATGTAGCTGTGGATTTCAGCTGGAAGGAGTGGCAGCATCTGGACAATGCTCAGAGGACCCTGTACAGAGATGTAATGCTGGAGACCTACAGCAACCTGGTGTCTTTAGGTAAGCAAAAGTCAAATTCACTTGCAAGGCCAAGTGCCTTGTTATTTTGCAGATACGTGAATGTTTACCAAACTTTCAATACTATTTAAATGAAAGATTCCAGGCCCTGAGAAGTATCATTACTTTCTAAAGAAAACCTAAGGTAATTTTGTACTCATTCTTCAGGATACCTTCAGGATACTTTGACAACAGTTCTAAATTATGTTTCCTCTAATGGAGACGACATTCCAAACTTACACAGTAATTGTAAGTGGATAAACCATCCAGAATAGAATATATATCATTATTGGAAATAGGATCTACAAATCACTAAACAGTGAGTTTATAATGGAAACCTGGCACTAGGTGCAATGTTTCATGCCTGTAATCTTAAAATATTCAGGAGGAAGAAATCTAAGAATTCTAATTTGAAGCCAGCAATGGCTTAAAAATTGCCATGAAACTCTATAACTCCAAGTAACCCCTCTAAAATGTTAGTGGAGTGTCAAGAGTTTGACTTAGTGGTTGAGTGCTTGCCTAGCATGCATGAAGACCAATGCATGTAAGTGGAGCTGGGACTCAAACTGGTATTTTTCTAGCCTTGAGCAAGACAGCTAAGTTTATGCCATACAAAATGAATGCAGAGCTGGGGAAAAGTCAACCATGGAGCCAGTGAGAAATGAGAAAAAAGATTTAATAGATAACTTGTGAGTAGGATGTCTGCGAACTTAAAGCAATGATGACCCAGCATAAGCAATAACTCTCTACTGTTTCTAATTTACAGGGCCCTATGTTCCCAAACCTGTATTAATTGACAAGCTAGAGCACTGTGCAGAACTCTGGATAGGAAATTCCTCTGACAAGAATATCACAGGTGAATGAATGCATCTTCATATTGATGTTGGAGCCTGAGCCCCATTGGTAAGTTCATGTTGTGATGTACTGAGCAATAATATTCTTAGTTACCCTAAATCCTGTGTGGAACCTATGGAATTCTTTGTGAATGAATCAAGAATCATTTTCTTATCCGAATCCTATGCTTGGTCTCAAGGCCTGAGCATGGTCCTTGGGTTTTCTCAAGGCTAGCTCTCTACTTCTTGAGTCATAGCACCACTTCTGGCTTTTTCTTTGTATGTAGTACCAAGGAACTGAACCAGGTCTTTGTGCATGCTAGCCCAAACCCCCGGCACCAAGAATCATAGGGTGATATAATGAATTCTATGTGGCAGTAGAGTTAAAGTTAGATTTCTCTGTAGAAATCACTGTGAAACAAAATAAAATGAGAAAGCCATGAGCCCATGGCTCATGCCTGTAATCCTACCTACTTAGGAGGCTTAGATCTGAGGATCAAGGTTCAAAGACTGACCTATCACAAAAACACCTTACACTCTTCTCTCCAATGAACCAATAGAAAATGAGAAGTGGGGTTGAGGCTAAAACATAGGGCAGTAGCCTTGAGGTGAAGAGCTCAGGAAGAACAGCCAGGTCTAGAATTCAAGTCCCATGACTGCAAAACAAGAAAGAAAGAAAGAAAGAAAGAAAGAAAGAAAGAAAGAAAGAAAGAAAGAAAGAAAGAAAGGAAGGAAGGAAGGAAGAAAGAAAGAAAAAGAAAGAAAGAAGAAAGAGGGAAGGAAGAGGGAAGGAAGGAAAGGAAGGAAGAGAAAGGAAGAAAGAAAGAAAGAAAGAAAGAAAGAAAGAAAGAAAGAAAGAAAGAAAGAAAGAAAGAAGGGAAGAAAGAAAGAAAGAAAAAGAAAGAAAGAAGAAAGAGGGAAGGAAGAGGGAAGGAAGGAAAGGAAGGAAGAGAAAGGAAGAAAGAAAGAAAGAAAGAAAGAAAGAAAGAAAGAAAGAAAGAAAGAAAAAAAGATATTTCATTTCTTTAAAACTAAGACTATAAATGATTGAGCAAACAAGGAATAAGTCAGGGTATTATTCTCTGATAAGGATAATATCTTTTTGCTGGTAGGAAGAGACTGGTATTCAGAACCAGACCTTTCCACCAGAAATTGAGCCTAGTGTTAGAGTGCTTGCCTAGCATGCACAAAGACACAGGTTTGATTCCTTATTACCACATACATAGAAAAAGCCAGAAGTAATGACTTCATTGGTAGGGTTCTAGTCTTGAGAAAACCCAAGGACAGTGGTTAGGTCCTAAGTTCAAACCCAGGAATGGAAGGAAAAAAAAACAACAAAGTTTCAATCAACATAAGAAAATTAACTAGACAATGAGCTGGGGATTTTCTGGTCTTCCATCGTTCTGAGGGACAGGAGTATTAGAAAAGGAATTTTTATAAGACTTCAAATGGAAAGAAACAAATTTCAAAATTCCCACAAATACCTAAATTGATACTTTAGTGAGAAGTTGTAACTGAAGGGATATAGGTGTAAGTCCTTACTCTCAAGAATCGTTCTTGCTTGGATCAAAGGCAAACAGACATATAAACCAAACTTGTGGCCGTTGAATCTAGAAAAAATTCGTGTTCCTCACTTAATGGTTAATAAGCAAACAGCATTGAAACTGGGTAAGGTAATCCTATCTGCTACTCAGGACCTGAGACTCTTATCTGTAGTTAACTCTAGAAAAGAGGAAGTGGGGCTGTAGCTCAAGGGTAGGGGTTATAGTCTTCTGCTGAAGTGTTCAGGGACAGGGCCGAGGCCTATGAACTACAAAAAAAAAGAAAAGAAAAGAGAAGAAAGTTTTAAAAAGATGCAAAATAGCACAATATTTAGATTATTTCTCAAAAATAAAAGAAAGGCAGCTATTCCTCAATGTATAAACAAAACAGTATTTGAAAAAAAACAGCTGCAGGTATAGTATAGGTAGTACTCAGCTTAAAATTGTAGCAATACATAGTTGGGTAATTTCAATAAATATTTCCTGTGATATAAAAAGAGACCTATTATATAAGTACCGCGCGCTAACCGATTGCGCCACTGGAGCACTCCTTTGCTGTCTCTTGGTTATCTCATATTGGTATAGTATCTCACTTTTTCATCTGATTTATTGAATTTATTTGTATTTGGATATTTGAAATTTGATAGGGAAGGGGGGAAAATCAAGACAGGTGGGGGGTGTGGGGGGAGGGATACGGGTACCAAGACATGTGAAAGTGTATCAATGTATGTGAATTAATGCACCTTCGCTCTGGCCAATATCATGTAACCCTTTTACTAATTACAATACAAAAATACATAAAAGGGAACTAAAACACAGAAAAACATTATTGGTCATTGTAAAATATCATTTTCTTAATATGTTAGGGAGAAAAGCATATATTTCTCACAAATCAATTTCCACTTTTATATTTTAAAATATCTAACACTTAGGATGGGAAAGTAAAGTCATTACCTTATCAGTAAGGAATATTTGTATCTCATGTATGTTTGTGTCTTTTTTTCTATGACTCATTTTAGATGTCCAGGTAATGGAAAATGTGTTCAAGACCTGCCAGGAAAGTCCACATGAATGTCTTTGTGAAGTAGCAGTTGCAAGTAGTATCGAAGTGGAGGAAAACGTGAGATTAGCAACAACTTTAAATTTGAGCTCTACACATAATCCAGAGCTGATTAGTAATAACGGTAACAACTTAGGGGTGAGGACTGAGGAGTTCATTAAGTGTCAGAACATGCTTCGGTCTCCTAAGCCTGATGAGATGCATGCTGCATATAGATCTCGTATGTCTCCTGTTCTTAAAAAATCCATCGGATATTCAGAGCATTTTCTTCATGATTGTGACAGTCCAAAAGATCTGCAGTATCATAATTCTGTTCTCCCTGCCCAAGAAATTCTTCAGGGAGGGAGGAAAACTGCTAAATGTACTGTGTGATGAAAAATATTGTACTTAACACCGACCATCACTACAATCCGAAAATGTACACAGGAGAGACTCCTCATACATGTAGTGAATGTGAGAAATCTTTCAGTAATGAAATACGCCTTACAATACCTCAGAGCAAATATCCTGAGATATGTGATGCGTACATCAAGTGTGAAAATTAATTTCTGAGAAGTCAGACCTGACTCTCCAACCTCGATCTCCAAGAGAAGACAAACCTTATGAATGTGAGGAACGTAATAAAATTTCTGCCCAGAATTCAGCTCTCAGCACACATCAGAGATCTCACACAGAAGATAAATCTTATGAATGGGATAAATGTGGGAAGACTTTTAGACTGAAATCATACCTCACTTTGCACCAGAGAAGACACACAGAATTGAAACCTTATGAATGTAACAAATGAGAAAAGTCTTTCACCCAGAAGATACACCTTCGAGTTCATCAAATAACACACACAGGAGAGAAATCTTATAAGTGTAATGAATGTGGAAAGTCTTTCCAAGGGAAGGGAAAACTTCGTGTTCATCAGAGAATACACACAGGAGTGAAACCTTATGAATGTAACCAATGTGTAAAGTCTTTCCGAAAGAAATCTTCCCTCAAATTGCATCAAAGAACACACACAGGAGAGAAACCTTATGTGTGCAACAAATGTGGAAAGACCTTCAAGAGGAAGTCATATCTTGATGGGCATAATAGAACACACACAGGAGAGAAAACTTATGCATGTAGTGAATGCGGAAAGTCTTTCAAATGGAAGGTAAAACTCCATGTTCATCAGAGAATATACTCAGGAGAAACACCTTATGAGTGTAACATATGTGGAAAGTCCTTCACACAGAAGCCAAACCTCAACATGCATAAGACAATTCAAACAGGAGAAAAACCTTATGAATGTAACCGATGTGGAATGTCTTTCAAATGGAAGTCTTTCCTCAAATGGCATCAGAGAACACAGACAGGAGAGAAACTGTACGAGTGCATCAAATGTAGTAAGACCTTCAGATGGAAGTCACATTACAGGAGGCATAACAGAATTCACACATATTAGAAACCTTAGGAATATAACCAAAGTTGAAAGTCTTTCGTGCAGTATTCACCCTTCAGGAAGCGTAAGAGAGTTCACACATGTGAGAAGCCTTAGCAATGTAATAAATAGGAAAGACTTTTTAGTCTGTGGAAGAAAACTCAGCTTGTGTCACAGAACCAACACAAGATAAAACCCTTAATGAATGTAGCAAATGTTCAGGCTTTTCCCCAGAAGGCACAAGTCAAGATTTATCACTAAACACCCACAGGATAGAATCCTATGAATAAAAAGAAAGGGAAATTTTTTTGAAGAACTCATAGTTGAGTTTGCATGATACCACACAGACACGGGATAAAAATCGTATGAATATAAGAATATGAAAAATCCATCATGAACGTATGACTAAGTATAAAATGCACATAGGAGAGAAAAACCTTATGAATATTACAAATGTGGAAAGTGTTTGACCTGGAAGGCATAATTCTGTGTTCATCACAAACCTGATTCCCATAGAAAAAAAGAAAACTAATGAATAGAACAAATGTGCAATGACTTTTAATCAGAAGTCAGTCTTCAGTACATTTCAGAACATACACAATAGAGAAATTCTGAGTAATGAAAAACATTTAGCTATATATAGAATCTCTGTATATGGGAGCATTATGGTAAGTCTTCTAAACAAAGTCAACCTTCAGCAAGCATTAAGAGCACTCACAGAAGAAAAAATAGCATGTAGGAAAACCTTTGTCAGAAACCTCTAAAAGCTGACTGTGTGGCTTAGTGGTAGAGTGCTAACCTATCAAGGATGAAGGCCTGGGATAGATTCCTCAATACTACGTGAAAAGAGCAAGCCAGAAGCAGCACTGTGGTTCAAATGGTAGAGTGCTAACCTTGAGCAAAAGTAGCTCAGGCCCTGAGTTCAAGCCTAAGGATTGGAAAGAGAGAGAGAGAGAGAGAGAGAGAGAGAGAGAGAGAGAGAGAGAGAGAGAGAGAGAGAGAGAGAGAGAGAGAGAGAGAAACAGGAAATTCTAAATTTTACAGAGATAGAGAAGGAGAGAGAGAAGGAGACAGAAACTAATTTCTAAACTTTACAGTCTTTCTATTTCCTTACAAATTCGTCTATGTCATTCTTTCTGACAGAAGCACAGAATTCCATTGTGTAAAAATACCATATTTGATCTACTCATCAACTGACGGGCATCTGGGTTGGTTCCATACCTTTGCTATAGTAAATAGTGCTGTGATAAATGTTATTGTTCTAGTGAATTTAGTATGTCCTATCTGGACGATTGGCAAGTAGTGAAATTGCTGGATCACAGGGGAGCTCTATGTTTAGTCTTTTTGGGATACTGCCATAGTGCTTTCCATAGTGGTTGAACGAGTTTGCAATCCCACCAGCAGTGTAGTAGTGATCCCTCCTGGCCACATCCCCTCCAGCATACGTTATTAGATTTCTGGATCTTGGCCATTCTAACTGGAGTGAGGAGGAAAAGGGAAAGAGGAACTGAAAATTTCTCTCCTTACAGATGACATGATTCTGTATTTAAAGAATCCTATAGACCCTACTCCGAAGCTGCTTGAGCTGATATAAAACTTTGGTAAGGTAGCAGGGTATAAAATGAACCCTCAATGTCAACTGCCTTCCTATATGCCAACAAATGAGAGTAATGAGGCAAGAATCAGGATAGCAACTCATTTTGCTATCAAAGAAAATAAAATACCTAGGAATTAACTTAGAATGTAAAGCACCTTTTTGATGGAACTATAAACCCTGGAGAAGGAAATTAACGCAGAACTGAGGAAATGCAAAAACCTATGCTCCTGCTTTGGAAGAAGTAATATTGTAAAAATGGCAATCTTGATAAGGACTATCTACAAATTCAGTGCAATACTCCTCAATATCCCAATGTCATTCTTTAAAGACACATAAGAGGAAATCCAAAAGTTCACTTGGAATAATAAAAGACCCCTTATATTCTGTCTTCTTGCATGATACATAATGTTTAATCTCACCTTCTCCACCAAAATCTCACCTTTCTCATTGAGACATAGGTGGCCCTGTTTACTAGCAGCAAAGGCTCAAACGCGCAGTTTCAGGTGTCACCACTGCCTCTGTTACTGGGTAGATCCAACTCTGTCATCGATTCTGAGGTCTGCTCTGGGAGTCTTGGTCACAAGTTGTTCTGTGGCTTCTGCTGCCAGCCTGTGCCCATTTGCTTCCTTTTCCTCCAGCAGCCCACAACAGGGAATGAAGTTCAGGCGCTGATGCTCTCCTTCATATGCAGGGCAGGATGAGCCCAACCCTCTTTCATCTTCCTCTTCCAATTTTTGGGAAAAAATGTGCTGGCAGAAGTCCTCAGGTGTGGGGCATGGCTGATCCACGCTTTTAATCCAGGCTGGTCAGGAGGCTGAGATCTGAGTATGGAAGTTCCAAGTCACCTAGAACAGGAAAGTCTGATAGATTCTTACTACCAAAAATAAAAACAGCTGGGAATGGAGTTTGTGCTCAAGTGGTAAAGGGCTAGTCTTGAGTACAAATGCTTAGTGCCCAGGCCCTGAGTTCAGGCTCCAGCACTACCAACAACCTCACTTTAGTGAGATTTTAGCTTTATCCATGTAGGCACATCTCACTGGAATCTTTGCTGGTAGAGATAGTCTTCATAATTTTGTCTCAAGGTAAAGGTCCTCCTTGGGTAGTACACAAAAGGTGTCATGGAGAGAGGAGCTCCACTTGCTCCAGGTTTGAAGATGGCATAGGTCAAGCCAGCATGGAGTTGGCACATCAGTCTTTTTCCTAGCACCACCTACCAGTGAATGTCAAATGACATTGATTGTTGTGGGATTGTGTGATTGAAGTGCCCCATTAAGGGCAGTGTTAGCACATCCAAACTTGGATACCAGGAATGCTGAAATCACAAAGCTAAGATTTCTGTTGGCTACAGAAATGCTGGTGTGTCTTTTATTCACCAAAATTTCAGGTGCAAAGATTCTGAAGCTTGATGCCATGTGTTTATTCCATTTAGTAAAATTATTTTAATGCACTGTATAAGTTAAAACATTTGATAAGAGTCAGGGGTAGTGACAACATTGTTCTTGAATTCAGGTGTCTGGCAGGGTAATGGGGGGGTGTTGGTGGCTGGGACTATGAAGCTGGAGCTGCTATCAAACCATGGATCATGTTCCTCTTTGTCTGGGAGAAATGACTCCAAAGATGAAATTTGAATGGTGAGGAAAAGATGATGATGTACTCAGGAAATTTCTCCTAAACAAATGCTCATGTGGAAGTGGGATGGGGGCTGGGCATATCTGAGGCAGAGCTTAAGGGGGCTTCTCATGGCGTTGAGAACGTTCCTTGCGAATTCAGGCATGCAGCAGGGTGTTTTAGATGGCCATTGTGAGATGGATGGAATAAGACTGGAGACAAGATGAATGCTGGGATCCTGCAATGCTCTTGCATGAGTGGCTGGTGGCTCACCTGAAAGAACTAATTATGTCTAAAAAAGAAATCAGGAATTTGTTTTGATTAGATAATACCTGTAATCCGAGGCATATTCAGGATCCTGATCTTAGTGTTGTGGTTTAAAACCAACCCAGCAAAGGGAAAAATGCATGAGACTCTTACTCCCAGTTTAGAGCAAGTACAAAGATTGAAGTAGAGCTGTGGCTCAAGAGCTAGAGTGCTACCTTGAGCAAAGAAAAGCTAAGAACAAGCTCCATGTCTTGAGTTCAAGGCCAGGAATGAAAGAAGGAAGGTAAAAAAAAGGGAAGTATGTGAGGAAGGGAAATATATAAATGAAAGAGAGTAGGAACTAGAAATTTAAAACTAGAGAGTATTTAAAAGTCATCAGTCCTTCTAAGAAAAGTGTTGGAGTATGGGTTCTATATGTGGTGAACTGGAAGCCCAGCAGTGACTTGTTAACCAAAGAGTCACCATGATGAGCAAAGGATAGAAATCTACATGAGCCTCTTAGCGGATGGAGTCACAGAAGAGAACCTCAGCTCCCATCCCATAGTTAGAAGTATATAGAGATGGGGAAGTTGGCATCACCTTGATGTCATTGTGTCCATGGAGACTGGAAGCCATGGCCCTGTGAAAGCACAATGTTCTGGTTACTGAGCTGGGAGGCTGAAGAGAGCCAAGTCCTGGCCATGAAGAAATCAGGGTCGCAGCAGAGCAACTCTGCTGCAGTGTGTGCCTGCTTGTCTGTTCTTATTCTGTGGTGGATCAGGCCGGAGTGGGTGATAGTAACTGTTTTGTGGTCACAAGCCCTTCACCAAGAACTTCCTCTGGGATCCTCATAAGCTACAGGGTGGCTGGTGGTGGGATGTGTGTGGGGTGGAAGTGACAGAGGGATGGACGCATGGCAAGGTGGGTGAAGAGATGAGAGGAATGATGAGAGCCCAGTTCATTGGTTTCCAAGGTTAATGGGTGGGAGGTAGGGAAGCGTGAGGGAGGAAAGATGGAGGCAGGGGAAGGTAGTGACAGAGTGAGGCCATCTGTAGTGCCAGCCTGGCCATCATCTGAAGCCCATAGGCAGCTTCCTGATCCCTCACTTTGTCCTGCTCCTTGTGGAGGGAATGTCACGTGTACCCAGAGCTAGGGGTGGGGCAATGTTAGTAGCACCTGGAGAACCATTGGTCTCTACCTGGGTGAGGGGCGGTTATGGCTCCCATGCTGGGTGGCCTGATAGCTATGGAACAGATCTCTCCTTAGCTACCACAGTCAGTGGCTGCTCTCCATCTAGGGTTAGGGCACCTGCTCAGCCATCAGGACACCCCATGCCAGGACAGAGGCCTACAAATCAGATGGCAGCACAGGGGTGAAGATGATCTCACCGTAGCCCTAGTTACATGGCTGTCCCTGCATGCAGGACAGGATGAGCTGGGGGAAGATGTTTTGTGTGTTTTTCCACAGCCTGTCCCGGCCTCTTCTTGTGTCTGATTAGACCAAGAGAGTACCAGGTTCCCTCTCATAGTCCTGGTTCTTTTTCTTTTACACTCATGAGGCTTGAACTCATGTACTGGGTACTGTCCCTGAGCTCTTTTGCTCAAGGTTGATGCTCTACCATTTGAACCATAGTGCCATTTCCAGGTTTTCCTTTTCATGTGGATCTCTGATATGTCCAGTGCTGTGCCTGCAGGGAGGCACTCACCCCACAGACAGAGCCACCTCTGCCGTGACTGTGACTGCCCACAACCCTCACACCCACACCTTGCACAACCCTCGACTCAGGTTTTAGCTCCTCTTGGACTGGGTGTCCAGCCTACACCTTCCTACACTCACAAAGGGTCTACAATTGTCTTCCCAGGGTCCTTTCTTCTGCACAGACTGTGCACATCTTGACGATCACAGAGCTCAAAGCCAAAGGCTGAGGTGCAGAAGGGGGTGACCCAGTAGCTGCACAGGGCCCATGGATCATCCTGTGCATCCCCCAGCCTGTGACTTCCCCCACCCCCTTGGCAGGGAAGCTCCGTGCCCACATCCTGATCCCTGGTCCCCTCCAATTCCATTCTCCCTTGGATTTTGCAGACTGTCTACCATCAGGATCTAAAATTCTATTCATCACTTTATGTCCTTATCACTGATTTGCTACTTTGGCAGGATCTCCCCGTGCCTGGAGAGTGGGCATGTCATGTACTCTCTGTGGAGAAGTTGCCCTAGGAGAAGAAATATGCACTTCATGTGAGTGTTGGACAGGGCAGGAGGGCTCCCTAGGATCAGAAGCCACAGGAGGGGTGCAGATGGGGGAATGCTAGGGGCCCCAGGGGACAGTGGGAGTTAGGGCACAGTTGGTTCCTTCTGCAGGGTTGACACACCGCTTCACAAACCCAACAGAATGAGGTTCACATTACAGATGTCAGAGACATTGCAGATTGCCAATGGGCGCAGGGGTCACTGTCACCCCCAGATGCTGGCTGCATGCTGGGATGCACGTAGAGATGTTTTCAAGATCAGATAATGAGGATGTTGCAGGGTGTAACCATTCCTTTCAGATGGCTCTCTAGCTCTCTTGAACTTCATCTCTATCTTTGGCTTTTTCTTGGCAGTTAACTGGAAATGAGAGTTTCATGGACTTTCCTTACTGGACTGGCTTCAAACAGAAGCTATGCACAGTTTTCAAACCATACCCTACTGAAGAAGGGAAGCTTGATCTGGTGCTTAACTGGGTTGCACTTTGGCTCCGTTTGCTATGCCTCACGGGAGGGGGCTCATCATTTGTAGACTAAGATCTCATGACCTTCAAAGCCAAATGCTACCTGAAAGTTCAGGGTCCCAGCCTATGTGTTGGGCCGGGGTGAGTACATTCTCTGTTATGCTGGGTCATCAACCCATGTTTTAATCTGGAAGTAGGCAGTGCCACATTTGATAAGAACATCTGCCAGAGGTTGTCACCTCATGAAAGCAGATTCTAAATTTGTATTCCATTTCCTGTGGTGGAGAAATCCCCTCCAACTTAGACAGGCACACATCCACCTGCAGGTCACACTCCGAATGCACCCTTGAGTGTCCTCATGGTATTGGGATCTAAGTTTGTAGGGAATGCTGTTTTAGTACATGAATTAGCTGGACAAGTGATGACAAACGTGTTGTGGATTAATATGAGAAAAATTTAAGAAGCCCTGGAGGAGCATCAACCTGACCCTCTGTGGTGCTATAAATCTGATAGGATGTTCCAGACTGAGAAACAATCACATGGCTTTGTGTTTGGCATCCAGACAAGTGAGTGCATGTCTTAGTTGTCAGCCAATACAGGGGAGGACATGAATAAGTGGGTGGAAAGCATCTGTCAGACCCCTGTCTGGGGGCAGGTGGAGAGAACATAGGAAGGTAGATACCATGGTTATGGTGGGGCCAAAAAGGGTAAAAGAGGCAAAGGAACCAGGTACTGGTAGCTCAAGACTGTCATCCTAGCTACTCAGGAGTTTGAGATCTGAGGATCACAATTCAAAGCCATCCCAGGACAGAAACTCCATGAGACTCTCATCTGCAAGAAACTACTGAATGCAAGAAGCTCAAGCTCAGTGACAGCATCCAGGCCTAGCGTTCAAAACCCAGGACTGGCAGAAAAAAGTATCAAAGGACAAGAAGCTGGCCAAAAGTTAGAGGGACTCTATCTTGACAAACAATACAATGGTAAGTTGCACTCAGAAGACTTGCACAAAATCTGGAAATGCCTGAGACCTATCTATGTATGTTTCCTGTTTGTCTAAATACATATGTTTATGCATTTATATATTAGTATAGAGAGACAGATCAATACATATGACTATACATATATACATAGCCAGACACTTATGGGTGGGTGGTATACTGTGTGAGAGTTTGTGTTTGTGTTTTGTGGATGGCTATCTCTGTTTAAGAAAGATAGAAAATATGTAAATATCTTTAAAAAACTTGATAAAATATAGAGAGACATAAGCTCTTGAGGGAATCTGAAATGACAAGATTATTCACAGGCACGTTTATCCTTATGGATTCCTCAGCAACTTTTAATTTTTTTCATTATTTTCTTTCTTTTTTTGAACCAGTGCTAAGGATTTCTCTCAGGGACCAGGTGCTGCCAATTACTAATTTTCTCATGGCTGGTACAAGAGGAACTGAGCCACAGTTCCACTTTTGCCTTATTTATTCGTGCTTAACTGAAGATAAAGATTTCTATCAGTGACTTTCTTTCAGGGGCTGGATTCTAACGAGGATCCCCAGACCTCAGCCTTCTCTATAGCTACAATTAACAATATGAGAACCCAGCACTGGGTTCCAATACACAGGGCAAGAAATTGAGTGAATCTCTCAACTCCAATTAGCTATAATAAGCTACAAGTGAAAGACCAATACCTTTGAGGAAAAGATGCTGAGGGTTATCACACAGGCCCTATGAGTAAGCCCTAAACCCTGTACACATGTGTGCATGCACACATAGGCAGATACACACACATGCACACACACAATATCTCAGGCAATATTGTATTTTGAATTAATATCCAAAGATTGGCCAACAGGCCAGCAAGTATTAAAATCTGTTTTTCTTGTCTACATTGAGGGAAAAGGATAAGTCACAAGATGCAGAAGCGAAGAATTCAGAGGCAAATGCTGTGAGTGAATAACTTGTAAAAAGCACATTTCTTTTCTTTTCTTTTCTTTTGTTTTTTCTGCCATTCCTGGGGCTTGAACTCAGGGCCTGAGCACTGCTCTTGGCTTTTCCCAAGTTTAGCCCTCTGCCACTTGAGCCACATTGCCGTATGGATTTTTATCTCTGTGTGATATTAAGGACTCAAACCTAGATCTTCATGGATGCTAGGCAAGCACTCTACCACTGGGCCAAACTCTAAACCCCGATAAAGTATTTATAAATAGTCATCATCATCATATCAAAATATCCTTTCTCGTACAAAGAATGAACACTTATCTATGTCTGTAAGACTTTTTTTATGTCACCAATGCTTCTGTGATTTTCCCACTTGCATTTTTACAGATGACAGCACAGATATTCATCAGGAAGAAAAATAGATTAGGATACAGAAACCTAACAACGTCCTAGTAGATTGAAGTGAAAAATATGTGCAAGATGGCCTGGGGGTTTCATCTATTTGTAGAGTGCTGGGCTACCACACAAAAAGACTCCGGTTTGATTCTGCAGTACCATATACATAGAAAACGCTGGAAGTGGTGCTGTGGCTTGGTGGGACAGCTATAGCCTAAAGAACGCCTAAGAACAATGGTCAGGCTCTGAGGTCAAGTCCCAGGACTAGCAAAAAAATGTGCAAGAGGCAAAATGCAAGCTGAGAAGGCACTGTGAAGCAAAATGTCTTGTGAAGGGTAAGGGGAATAGTGACAGGTAAGTTTGGATATTACCTAAGAAAGGCTCCTTGAGCCTGAGACAAGGCTAGCACTTATGCCTAGTTAATGACTTGGGATTTGAACAAAAAGGTGTGCTGTTTACTACATCCATATGTGAGGTGGGAAGGGAGATTCAGCCTCCCGTATGTCTTTGGGGAGGTCTTCTGTGAGCAAGGAGCTTTGGTCATTGGGCCTTGAAAGGTGACCCTACCTCCATCACACTGGAACATAATATGGAACCCTGGTAACCAAGCCACTGTATGTGACAACCAGCTCAAGCCAGCTCCCTTGGCCTGTGGCTCAGGAACCAGAAAGATGTTGCTGTGCTGTTGCCAAAGGTCAGGTGGCTCGGATCTCAGGCATGAGAGATATGGATGTCTCACTTGAAGAAGTAGATGCTGGATCAGTGCCAAGCCAAAATTCCAGTATATCAGGCATTTCTCTAGGAAGAAAGCCAGGAAACTCCAGGGCAACTCAGACGAGGTATATTGAGAGGAAACCTATTTGAACCCATCATCCTGCCCACACACTACAACCTTCTTGTGTGTTTTCAAGTGACTATACTGAAATTAGAGTGTGTCATTTCCAATCTACTCTATTCCAATTCCTCAGTGTGAAGTGTGGTCCCATTCCTACGTTTGAAATATCCACTGTTTTGCCAACATAGTGTGATGGTAAGTCAGCTCAGACTCTGAATGAGCCTTGTAACCTATGGATCCTGGAGGAAGGCCTGTTGGAGATGCTGCTGACAAAGCTCATCCCTGCCTACCAGAAAGGTGATCTGTTTTATGTGGAAAACTTCCTGCACAATTTCAAATACTGGAGGACAATGTAGTAGTTGCTGGAAATTCTCTTGAAAAAGTGAGTGTTCCCCCTCCAAACCCAGGTTTGCTCACCCCTTCTTGCCAAGTCTTGGAATACTTGGCTCCTCTCTGAGCCTGTTTGTTTCACTGGGGTGTTCACAGGGGAGCTAAGCATGATACAAGTGCACAAACTACTTTATTATGACTGGGACACCATGCCATTTCATTTCCCTCACAAGCTACTGGAGTCTCAACAGTGTGCTTACTAAGAAGTTGGATTTCAGGCATGAGTAAGTGGCTCCCAACTGCAGCCCTCACCTAGGTGACATCCTAGGAAATCCCATTTCCCAGTAAGAAATGAGGTGTCAGTACTAATGGCGGAGGCCTGTGAAATACTGGAGTCAGAGGAAAAGCTTGGGGTGAATCATTTTTGAGCCATCAGGGAGGGATTGTGATAGCTTTGCCTGTTAGAACCTGAAAGCATTTACATTTTGGTGTGTGGTCCAGTGCTCCCACTTGAACCTGAACCCCGGTCTAAATGCCATCCCTTTGGTGTTCAAAAATTAGCACTGTACCATTTGAGTCATAGGTCAAGTTCTGGCTTTTTGCTGCCTAATTGAAGACAAGTGCCTTTAGACTTTTACTGACTAGACTGGCTTTCCACTGTGATCTTCAGAGCTCAGCCTGCTGGGTGGCTAATATTAGAGGAATGAGCATTTAGTTCTTTATTTAGAGCATTCACTTATTGATTTATTTAGAGCATTTACTTAGTTAATTTAAGGTGCGTTTACTTTGGACAGATGCATAGAGGCCTCTCTCAGAAGCTTCTGGAAGTGGGGTGTAAATGTCATCCTGTTCTCGAGTGTCTTTTACCCCCCTTCCAGCACATAAGTGCACATCTCTGCAGGACAGCCACAGCATTAGAGTCCTGCAAGAAAGCGGCTTTTGTAGAAGGCTCAGGATGGAGAGAGAAGGCTCTCACTTTCCTTGTACCGAATGTGCCCACAGCATCATGTGTTCCATCTATACGATGTGAATGGACTTCTACCCCAGTGATTTCTACGAGTTCAAGAACTGCCACACACTGACACAACTCAAGCTCTATATGAGGCTCCACATGCTGGCTTTGGACCTGCTCTTCTAAACAGCTGGAGGAATGTGCGACCACTAAGACCAAGAAAAAGTAGAAGTCCTGGTGTGGGTGCCTCAGAGCCTGTGAGTAGGAAGCCCATGTGGTCTAGATATTGGTTGGCCCTTACTTCTACAGAGCTTGGCAAAATGCCCTTTATGGGTGGTGTCAGCCAGGTAATGTCTGTCCTCTGAAAGGACTTGGGAATAAGCACTCATTAGAAAGACCCTACACCTCCTCAGTGTTCAGTCCAAACTCCAGTTCTACAGGTTCCTCCATTAGATCCTCATGGAAGTTGAGTGACACTTCAACTTGCAGAGTCCACTCTGTCCACTCTGTACCTATTTCCATTCTTAGATTTGGGTCATCGTGGAAGAGCTTATTCTGAACTCCGGATGAAAAACCCACCAATGGAGCTGGTGACTGATGGAGACTGAGAAGCATCACTGCACTCCAGAAACCAGGGGCCTCCTGTAGAAATTACCAAACAGGTTTAGAGTCCTGTGGATATACCTTTTGCTCTGAACCCCATGTGTGACACAGTTGAACCTGCAGATACTATGGAAGAAGGAAAAGAGCAGCCAGATTTCCTTCCATTTCCTTTCACACTCCACCCAGAGTCAGTCCATCTGAGTCAGAGTAACACTCCACTTATTGTGCAAGCTGAAGGGGCACACGCTGGGCTCATGGAAAATGTCCCCATGGGAAGCAGCAAGTGTACTCTCAATACTGGATTCATTGGAGGAAAATGAATCCATCCTCACAGAATATCCAGACCCATCCATCTCACTAAAAGAGACTCAATCTCCATTCGACAAACCAGAATCCATCCCCCTCTTAACTCAAGAAGGACATTCTGTTTCTCATGAGGAAGGAGACCCTTCTGAGGACTCTGAAGGAGAATTACTGTCTGAAGGCAACTTGGAGGCCAGTCTGGATTTAGAGCTTCCCTGTCCCCTTCCTAAAAAGACATCTCTTTATCTTGCTCTCATGATTCTTGTCAAGTATTCATTGTATTTACTTTGCTATCTATTAAACTCTCATTGTTAATATTATGGTGTGCAGTTCTTCAGTGCTTATCATACTGTGTTTTATTTTCCACTTATAATGTGAGACCTCAGACACATAGGTCCTGGGTGGGCCAAAAACCAGACAGGTCTGGTCCCATAGAAGACAACCTTACTGGATATACAGGGAACTATGAAATGCATGGAATCACCAGGAATCCAGGCCAGGCCTCCATGGAAATACAAGTCAGCTACCAAAGCTTAAGGACAGAGCAGATGCCTGGAAATGTGTTTTGTCAATCGGGAGAAGTGCCAGAGTAACTGTAATATTATGTGGGACTCTGTTCTGTGAGTTCAAGTCTGTTTATATATCCATTGTGCTTTGTACAAATATTTAAGAAAATTAAAACTCCACAATAGCATCAAAAATCTACTTTGGCTTTGAATGTGGCCTAGTTGTAGAGTGCTCGCCTAGTATACAAGAAGACCTTGATTCAATTCCTCGACACTGCATACACAGAAAAAGCAGATGGGGCACTGTGGCTCAGGTGTCAGAGTCCCACCCTTGAACAAATGTGGCCAAGGACAGTTCCTGATCACTCAGTTCAAGCCCCAGGACTAGCCAAACAAAAAATCATACCATTTTCCACACATTTGGAAATAATTCTGTTTTATCTAACCCTAGTTCTTTTTTGCCAGTCCAGGGTGTGTGCCACCAAGCCAAACTACTGGCCCCCAACCTTACTATTTTTAATCATTTAATTTTTTTACATAATCATATTTCATGCTGTCTGTATTAATACCATAAACAGTATGCTTAGTGTAATAATGTTAAAGGTAAAACATAAGAAATTAATAACTAAAATTCCTTTTTTATTATTTTTATAGAATTACTACAATTTTATGAGAAAAATTACCTAGAATGTTTATTTTAGAGTTCAAGTAATCCATTTTGATAAATATATCAACCTACATCATTTATTTGAACACATTTTAAACTATTTTTTTCAGGAATGAAAATACATATATATTTGTTGTAAATGAAATTTATGACTTGGGGGGAAGGGAAAGAGAAAACGGGGGAGGGGGTAACAGTGTTTACAAGAAATGTACTCATTACATATGTAACAGCAATCTCTTTGTATATCACCTTGACAACAAATTTTTTGAAAAGTACAAGTTTATATGTCTACTTTGGGCAGAATTTTTTTTTGCCAGTACTGGGCTTAGACTCAGGACCTGAGCACGATCCTTGTTTTTGTTTTCGTTTATTCTTAAGGCGCAAGTTCTATCACATGTGCCACAGCACCACTTTTATCTTTTTTTATCTATGTTGTGCTGAGGAATTGACCTTAGGTCTTCATTCATGCTCGGCAAGAACTCTTCCACTAGGCTTAACTTATGGCCCCAGTGCGAAGGAAGATTTCCATAAAATATGTAGGAAATATGTACACTAAGGAAAATCCATCAAAAATAGAAGAAAAATTATATACTTAGATAACGACATGCCAGTATTATGGCAGATTTCGGTAATTCTAGCTTCAAGAGTGGCCTATTTGGACCGGGAGTTGGCTGGCTGAAGTAAAGTGCTATCCTTGAGCAAGCCCTAGGACAGTGCTCTGGCCATGAGTTGAAGGCATAGGACATGGAAAAAATAGTAATTTAATGCCCGTGACTGGTGGCTCACCCTGGTAATCCTAGCTACCCTGGAGGATCGAGGTTCAAAGACGGCCCAGGCATAAAAATCTGTGAGAATCTTATTTCCAAATAATCCAGAAAATTCAAAATGACAATGTACCTCAAGTGGTAGAGCTCTTGCCTTGAGCTGAAGAGCTTAAGGTAAACATCCAGGCCCAGAGTTCAAGCCCCATGAGTGAAAAAAAGAAAAAGAAAAAGAAAAAGAAAGCCCTTATCTAAGGCTGGAGTGCACACTAGTGGTAGTTTGCTTGCCTAGTATGCACAAACCCCTGTGTTCAATTACTCTGTACCACTTACACCAAAAAAAAGCTGGAAATGATCTCAGAAGGTTGGGTTCTGAGGATCACAGTTCAAAGCCAGGCCAGACACTAAAGTCCATGAAACTGTTACTTCCACTTAAGCACCAGAAAACCAGAAGTGACACTGTGGGTCAAGGTGTTTAAGGTTGTAGCCTTGAGCTGAGGAACCCAGGGACACTGCCCAGATGCACAATTGAAGTCTTACAACCAAAAGAGAGAGAGAGAGAGAGAGAGAGAGAGAGAGAGAGAGAGAGAGAGAGAGAGAGAGAGACAGAGAGACCGAGAGACAGAGAGACAGACAGAGAGAGAGACAGACAGGCAGACAGACAGAGACAGACAGAGACAGAGAGACAGAGACAGAGACATTAAACAGTCAGGCACTGCTGGCTGAAGCATGTAATTCTAGCTACTATGGAGGCTGAGATTGGAGGATCTTGGTTCAAAGCCCAAAGCCAGCCTGGACACATATGTTTGTGAGACTTACATCACCAATTAACTACCAGAAACCAAAAATGGAGCTGTAGAGGAAGAGCGCTAGCCTTGAGCTGAAGAGCTCAGGAACAGTGTCCAGGCCCAAAGTCCAAGCACCATGACGAATCAATAATAAAAAAAGAAGATAGCTAATAGTAATGATGAATAATTTTGGGCTGGGAGTTTGGCCTAGTGGTAGAGTGCTTGCCTAGCATGCACGAAGACCTGGGTTCAATTCCTCAATATCACATACATAGAAAAATGCTGGAAGTGGTGCTGAGGCTGAAGTGGTAGAGCCCTAGCCTTGAGAAAATATAAGGACAGTGCTCAGTCCCTGAGTTCAAGCCCAGGACTGGCCAAATCAAAAGTAGTAGAGCACTGGCATTGAACTGAAGATCTGAGGAACAGCCCAGGCACAGAGTTCAAGCACCGCAAACAACAACAACAAAATCTATGAAATGGCAGTGGTGGTTTTAAGCTAAGCAAAAATAGAGTAGAAACTGGTAAAATATATATTTGTGTGTAAGCAAAATAGCCAGACTTATGCATTAGAACAGGATAGCAACTTGAAAAAAAATTTGTTTTCCATCTCACTAGGTCCTGTCTCTTAATTTATTCAAGTAAGTAAAATGCTGGGTTTTATAATCGTTGCTCTGAATATTAGAAAATCATAATATCTCTCATTAACCAACAAAGACCAGGAACTGGGGCTTCGTTCAAATGGCAGAGTATCAGGCAAGAGAAGAAAAAATTGAAGTAAGAACTTGAAGTTCTTGATCCAGAACCTGCATAGTAACAGAGCAGCAGCCTGGTGATGGTACCTCACACCTATAATCTTAGCTACTCAGGAGGCTAAGATCTGAGAATCAAAGTTTAAAGCCAGCCAAAGTACCCAGTTAACTGCCAGAAAAACCAGAAGTGGCACAGTGGCTCACAGATTAAAGCACTAGGCTTGAGCTGAAGAGCTCAGGGACAGTGCCCAGGCCCAGAGTTCAAGCCCCACAATTGACAAAAATCAAACAAGCAAACAAAACTCACAAAGAAGCCTGCAGACCACAGTGGTTCTGCTGAGTCTCTTCTCTATGGGGATCAGGAAATATTTCACTTTTTCTGTCTCTTCCCATCTCAACATTCATACTAAAATAAGACTGTGTTGAAAGTTTCAGTTTATAAAAATGTTTTTCATGAAGCACCCTGAAATATTCCTCGCTTATATCTCAATTGAAGATAGTTGATTTGGGGCTGCAATGGTAGAGTGCTAGCCTTGAGCAGAAAAGGTCAGGGATAGATCTGAAGCACTCAGTTGAAGACCCAGTGCCAACACACAAAAGAAATTATGCACTTTATACATATTTTCTAATTTCTTAATGAATTTTTCAGTCTGTATAAATATAGGGTACATTCCTTGTTACTTAAGTAAGATTGTTCTTTTTTTTTCTTTTTGCCAGTCCTAGGGCTTGGATTCAGGGCCTAGACATTTTCATTGGACTCGCTTGCCCAAGGTGAGTGCTCTGCCTCTTGAGACACAGCGCCACTTCTAGCTTTTTTCTGAGTATGCGGTACCGGTGAATAGAACCTAGATCTTCATGCATTCTAGGTGAGCACTCTACCATTAGGCTACATTCCCAGGCAGTGAGATTCCGCTTACAGTCATTGTATGTTCACAGAGTTTGATCTCACACACTGTAGGGCCCTGGTTGGCTTTGACCTGTGATCCTAAGCCCTGAGCCTCCTAAGTAGCTGAAATTAAGTTGTGAGCCAGCATGATGGCTTCCATTCTTTTTTCTACAAAAATATATGTAGTTATCTAGAATATATCTATAGCTGAAAAAAGTGTATCTCTCCCAAACAAATCTTCAAAGAAAAACCATCCTATTAAAAGGTGGGCTAAAGACTTAAAAGAGTATTCTCTGAAGAAAAAATTAAAATGGGCTTTAGCCACATGAAGAAATGCTCCATTTCTAGCAATAAGGGAAATGAAAATCAAAACAACTTTGAGATTCCACCTGACTCCAGTCAGAATGGCCATTATCAAAAAATCTAATAAGAGATACTGGTGGGGAAGTGACCAGGGGGATCACACCTACACTGTTGGTGTGAGTGTAAACTCGTTCAACCACTAGGGAAAGCAGTATGGTGGTTCCTCAAAAGACTGAACATAGAGCTCCCGTATGATCCAGCAAATCCACTACTTGGCATCTACCCAATTGTCCAGAAAAAAGGACATACTAAAGCCACTAGCACAATGATGCTCACTGCAGCATTGTTTACCTTAGCAAAGCTATGAAACCAACCCAGATGCCACTCAGTAGATGACTGAATCAAGAAGATGTGGTACTTATACACAATGGAATGCTATGCTGCCATCAGAAGGAATGACATCGCCCCATTTGTAAGGAAATGGAAAGACTTGGAAAAAATCCTATGAAGTGAAGCAAGCCAGACCCAAAGAAACATAAGCTCAATGGTTTCCCTCATTTGTAATAATTAGTTCACATCTAGGACTCTCCTAGCAGAAGATTACAATAACTCAAAAACCTAGGTATATAAGGTCATATAGGATGAGACTAAATGAAAGGATCTCTAGGATATGGGAACAAGAGCTATATCTTGTGTCATCGTTGCTCTTAATCTTGTGTGATTTTTGTCCTTAAACTACTATGTTATTTCTCATCTCTTATTTTGCCCTTTAGTTAATGTCAGATTGTTACTGTATCTGATTTTTTCCCTGGCATAATGTATATATGTTTATTTGTTTATGTCAAATAGGAAAGGGAAGGGGGGAAACAAGATGATTGGGAAGGGGAGGGGAGAGGGAACTGGGGACAAAAACATGTGGAGTGGAATAAATGTGTGAGAAGTAATGCAGTCCACTTCCTGTAAATGTAATCGTAACCCCTCTATACATTACCCTGAAAATAAAAAATAGACTATAATAATATCTGTAGAAAATGAGGCTGGATGATGGAAACAACCAGATGCCCTACTACAAAAAATGTGATACACGCACACACACACACACACACACACACACACACAATGGAATGATACATAGCCAACCGACAAGATAAAATAATGGCATTCTTGGGGAAGTGGATGAAAAGGAAAAAAAATCATATTAAGTGAAGTAAGCCAAACTCAAAGGAACATAGGCCCAAGAGTCTCCCTCATTTGTCAAATTCAGTAGAAACCTTGGGCTCTGGTACCAGAGATTTACAATAGAACAAAATCTAGAGACATCGTGACAAATAGTATGGCACTGAATGTAAGGACCTCCAAGATAAAGAAACAAAACTCATATAATGAGTGATTGTTGTCCTTAATGAACTATGTGATCTCTTATCTCTTTTGCTATCCCTTGGTTATATCATATTGTTACAATATTTCACCTTGTTTTCTGATATATTTCATATGTGCCTAATTGGTTATTTGAAATTGGATAGGGAAGGGGGAAATGAACATGAGTGGGGGTAGGGGAAGGGAAATGGGGACCATATCATTACATGGGGTATCAAAGTATGAGAAGTAATGCACCTTCTATCTGGTGAATATAATGTAACCCTTCTATAAATTACAATAAAAATAAATGCATAAAAAGAAGATCTGTACAGAAAAAATAATAATGGCATTTTTGGGGTAGTGGATGAAATTAGAGTGAATCCTGTTGAGTGAGATAAGTCAAGACCAAGGAACAAAAGGTACATGGTATCCTTAATATATGGATATTAGTTTCAAACAGTAGTAGAGCAATGATTGAATAGTTGATACCCAAAGTTCTGGACATAATTTTGGAGATATAAACATAACTACATAGACATAAAAATCTAGGATAGACTATAAACTATATAGACATGTGTTTTATTATACATTAATCTGTATCTATGACATACAAAGACTCAGCTTAATTTTTACTATATTCTAAAATTCATGTGCCAGTGATTGTATAGCGATTCCCTTCTTGAATACTTGTTGGTTAAACATGACATTTGAAATATGATGTAAAATTCAATGTTAATAAATTTTTTTAAAAAAGAGGCTAGAGGTAAATACGACTAATGTACTTGCTCTAAGCGGTACAGAAATTTTCTTAATGAATCAAGGAGTTTTATTACATCTTTATGCAATTATTTTAGTTCTGAGTGTTCTACACTCAATGATACTTCTGGAAAGATGATATAGGTGACTGTGTAGATGGTATGAAGACATACTGGCCTAAACTTAGAATAAAGCATTGGTAAGTGGCTGTTAGTTGTCCAGATTCTACTGGAATATGTGGAATGAATTTATTAAGCACAATGCAGGCTCTTAGTCAGCTCAGGATGAAGATTATGTTGTTCCATGAGATGAATGAGGAAAGATCAGAAAAATCTACTAAGATATCCAGATATACTTTTGACACTAAGGTATCTGGACTCCTTTTTTTTTCTTTCTTGGTGGGGAGCTTGAACTTTGGACCTGGGCAAGGTCTCTTAGTTCTTTTTCCTCAAGGCTAATGCTGTACCAGTTTTAGCCACAATTCCACTTAGTTTTTGGGTGGATAAGTGGAGAGAAGAATCTTACAGTTTTTTTGTTTTCGTTTTTTTGCTTGCAAAGGCTTTGAATCACCGTCTCCCTGGCTAGTAGAATGACAATTATGACCCTCCAGCGCCTGGCTAGTGATTTTTTGAAAATTGGACTTTCTTCCAAATCACGTAACTGGTTCCTAGCAAAGTTTTGAAGCCTAACTTAAATGTGACAGATTTTTGTCAGTTGAAGACACTCTGTGCTGAACATAAGAAATCTACCAGCTGAGTCACAGTGGCAGTTCCAGTTTTTGTTTATGTGGTGCTGAGGAATGGAATCCAGGGTTTCATACATGCTAGGCATGCTTCATTTTCAGCCCAAGGTTTTATGTTTTGTTTTTTCAGTGTTGTTGCTTCTAAGGTACTGTATGATGTTCTTTCATTTTCTTTGCTTTTTACCTCTTTTCTTCCTTTTCCCTTTAATTTTATTCTCTGTAGTCACTGTGTTGAATTCGGGTACCCTGTGTCTTGAACATAGGTTTATGTGATTTGGGGAATGGAGAGGGTATAATAAAATGGTATAAAAAAAAAACAAAGGAAAAAGGGTGAACCAATTGAACAGTGATACTTGGAAGACACTAAACGGAAATGAACTGAACAATCTGAGTGGAGAGGGGCCTGAGGGTAGGAAAACAGAGAAAAATGA